>NC_080578.1:92755758-93057320 GCF_029962835.1 Magnolia sinica
TGTAAGGCATGAATGCCATCGGTCATACCAAGGCCATACGATGCGAGGCCTATGTAGCCAAATGTCATATGCAAGATACAAAGCAAGCGTGCTAGTACTCATCAAGTACACATATCAGTACAATCCTCTCTAGATATCACCGGGGTCTAGTACACTTACACTGACTGTCTCCTCCCAAGCTACACAGCCAAGCAAGTGGAAGAGACTACACTATCCTCCTGACCAGTAGTCTGCCAATACCTGCTCAGCTTGTCGATAGCAGACTCATTTGTGAGCTGGTCAAACTCAGCCTAGCTTATAGCCCTCTCACTTGGGCGGATAAGGCTACACCCCCTTCCAAATGACCACGGCATAGTGGGAGACGCGGCCTACTGGTATTCGGCACTTGGGCGCTCGTGTATCCACTTGGTCTAGACGTTAGAGTAACTCCTGGTACCAAAAAGGTTCTGAGATTTTCACCCAAGGACATCCTAAGTGCCCACAATGCTAGAGCCAATATTTTCGGTATCCCGTACGACCATCCACGATGTGCCTGTGGAGGCCACGGCCCGATGCCGCTAGGGCTTGCAGTGAATCACGACACACAATGCGAAATGCATGAGTCACACTGTCAGTCATACGGCAATCTCGCGCATACCACGCGCTCATGTGGGGCACTCCGTCTCATAAGGAGTCCCGTAAATGTCTCAACCCAACGGCTTATGCTATGATGCGTATGCGCATGAATCATGGAAGTGTACTAAGCATGTTATAAAGTAATGAACTATCCTTACACCGAAGATGGGCCTCGACGGCCTACATGTAACCAGTATGGGCCTATCAATGGGCCCTAAGGAGAGTTACAATGCGGACATTTAACCAACATTGTACTCACAATGTGGGCGTTAAACCATCATTGCTCCCAAGGCATGGCCCACCGTAAAACATTATTATCCAAACCATGGGGAATCACACATTGCAATGGACCTATATACATCTCATTGGGCCTCGACCCATAGGCCTCAGATACATCAAATGGGCCGCCTCATATGGGCCTTATATAAATCAAGTGGGCTGCATCAATGGGCCTTATGTACATTGCAATGGGCCATATCCCATGGGCCTTTGAAAACATCACAATGGGCCTCGTAACATGGGCCTCATATATATATATATATCAAAGTGGGCCTCAACAACGGGCCACAAATACATCGAATGGGCCTATTCACATGGGCCTTATGTATATCAGATGGGTCACACCAATTGGGCCCCATATGTACATCAAATGGGCCACAACCCAAATAAGAGTGGTGATAATGATTTCCACCATTTAAAGTTCCTAAAGCCCACCATAACATATGTTTCCCATCCAACCTATTCATAAATTAACATAGTGATATATGAAGTGGAAACAAATAACAGCTTAATAGGAAACTTGGCCCTTAGAAATTTTGAACGGTGGACATCCTTGTCCACTACCTTAGATGGTGGGGTCCACTTGGACTATGGATCTAACTCATTCTTAGTCCCATGCCAAAAAAATTATCTTTCAAAATGGTTGGACGGATTGGATGCAACACATGCATCATGGTGGGGGTTCCACATGAAGGCCCACCATCATGTATATTATATATAATATAATATATAATCTATATATAGTATATGTATACAATATTATATATATGTCCTAATCCGTACCATTTCATTAGCTTTCGCGGTCCTTCCTGGTCAAATTCCGCAACCTTCGCACCGTATTCGGTGTTTGCGCACGATCCTAAGCCAAGTCCCGCGCACCGACGTCGGCTTGATCCGAAAGTTGTATCATAGCGACCACGTCGGCGCCGCGGTTCCAACGCCGTGACTTGCGCACCGAACCGATACTCGGGCTAGAAGATGTGGGCTCGCGTTTATTCCGAAGAAACACCGCGTTGCGGATTTCGAGGGAATCTCTACACAATAAGTCCCATCAATCATCATTAAATGCAACCTTATCTCAAGTACAACAACCCATACCTCTTTCTTCACAAAGTCAATTCTCTCTCTCTTCACCCATCCCTCCTTTACTCACTTTTCAAACAAACCCATGCCCCATTAATTACACCCATCACTCCATCACCTCATATCACTCCCATCCTCTCATTTTCTCTCTCATTTTCTCATATCTCTCCAAGCAACCCCAAGCCCCAAACGTCCAAGCCTCCTCTCCCTCTCAAGTGTGGTCCACCTTCCATCATCCATCTACACCCTCCCATCTCTCATCCTCACCATCAAGAGTCCATCATCCTCCATCAAAGTTGAAGCTGAGGGGCATTGGAGTCTAAGAGACCAAGAAGAAGAAAGATAAGGTGGGTGAATTGCCATTATTTTAAATTTTAGGGCCCACTTGTTGGTGGGACCCATTTGGATGTATGTGATTTATTCAAGAGGGCCCATAGTGGCGGGGTTCCTCTATCTCACCGTATATCTCTCTTTCTATCTCTCTCTCTTCCTTTGTGATGGTGTGGATCCCACCAATATGTGTTACATCTACCCGTCCATCTACATTAGACGGTGCGGCCCATCTTATTGTAGGTGATGATCCACACCATCCACCGTTTAGGTGGGCCAAATGCTTTATATATGTAAATATATGTTATATTTTATATAATATATATAATATATATAATATAATATGTATTATATATATAATATAATATAATATATATATATATATATTATGTATAAGTATTGGTGGGCCACATCTTCGTGGGACCCACCACATTAATGTATTCATGCATGCCGTCCAGCGTCCCTGGACGCTGGCGAACGGTGAAGTGTAAACTGACGCTCACGGGCTAGCCAAGAGGAGTGGTGGCCACTCATACAGGCCCCACCTTGATGTATGTATGTGATCCACACCGTCCAATCTATTCTCCAGTCTTCTTTAGGCGTTGAGCCAAAATTTTAAGGCGATCTGATCATCAGGTGGGCCATACCATCTAAAACCATGTGAAGACATGCCAGATCATAAAAAAGTACTCGGTGGGACTCACCTGAAGTTTGGATG
Organism: Magnolia sinica; assembly: GCF_029962835.1. NCBI lineage: Eukaryota > Viridiplantae > Streptophyta > Magnoliopsida > Magnoliales > Magnoliaceae > Magnolia > Magnolia sinica. Next base: position 92,758,784 of record NC_080578.1, read on the forward strand.
CAGGTGAAACTAGTTCTGGACGGGTAGAACAGTGGGATACACATAATGGGCGGGCTGGATTGTGAATCACATCTCGGTGGGCCCCAAAACAACAACAACAAAAAAAAAAAAAAAATTTAAAGCAGCAGCGCTGCTGCTGCTGAGTGACGGGCGGACGGACGCTGGGGCCTCACGGCTCCAGCTGTGGGCCCCCATGGTGATGAACTTCGATCATCAACACCGAGCATTTGATGGGTCCCCACGGTTCATCCGTCCACGCCAAAAGTCAGCTGTATATGGAACTCTGGTGGGCCACATCATTTGAAATCATGTGAAGACATGTCTAAAACATATAAAATCGTTGGTGGGGCCTACCTGAGTTTTGGATGTAAATGAAACTTGATTTGGACCCTTAAAATTGTGAGACCCGCATAATGGACGGGCTGGATTCGTGAACCACACTTCGGTGGGCCCCACATCCACCGTCCACATGACCTAAAAAAAAAAGGATATATATTTATATATATTACAGTGGGCTCCCTGCCCACGTAACCTGTCAACAGGTTAGATGAAAATAAACATTACGGTGGGCCCCTTCACCACGTGGCCCTGTGGATAGATTGCATGAAAAATAAACATTTCAGTGGGCCCTTGGTCCACACGACCCCATCAACAGGTTGTATGAAAAATAAATATTACGGTGGGCCCCTTCACCACGTGACCTTATGAATAGATTGGATGACAAAAAAAATAAAAAATTAGATGAAAATAAATATTACGGTGGGCCCCTTCACCACGTGACCTTATGAATAGATTGGATGACAAAAAAAAATAAAAAATAAAAAATAAAATAAAATAACGGTGGGCCCTACCCACGGTCCGTGTGACCTTATGAATAGTTTGGGTGGGAAATAAACATTCCAGTGGGCCCAGTCCAGTGGGCCCTACCTTGGTTTAAGTGGCTTTATGAACAATTGGGTGGAAAATAAACATTATGTTGGGCCTTAAGTTGGGTGGAAAATAAACATTATGTTGGGCCTCAAGTTATGTAAGTATTGTAAACCACACCCTCCATTGGTATGGGCTCCATCAGGATGCATGTGTTTCATTCGACTATCCAATCATTTTTGGGATATTTTAAGGCCCATTGTGGAGGCCCATCTTCATGTACTGGTGATCCTCGTTGAGGCCCACCTTGATATGTATATATGAGACCTATGTATGGGGCCCATTTGATGTGCTGGAGGCCCATAGGTCAAGGCCCAATAGGACATACATAAGGCCCACTGATAGGCCCATGCTTGCAGTGTAATTCCGCCATGGTATATGTGTTGATTTTGTAACGGGCCACGCCTTGGGAGTAATGCTGGTTTGACGTCCACATTGATAATGTTGGTTAAATGTCCGCATTATAGTTCTCCCTAAGGCCCACTGATAGGCCCAAACTTGTGGTAAGTAGGCCGTCTAGGCCCATCTCCATTATACCTAGAACCCATCTCTTATTACATGTTTAGTATAGATGCATGATTCATGATCATTCGCACCATATGTATGCCTGATGTGAGGAGTGACCGATCATAGCATATACCTTTGGATAGACTATTTATGGGCTCCCCGATAGGTGGAGTTGCCTCATATAAGTGCACGGTATATGCAGGCTATTACATGAGTGATAGTGTGACTCATGCACTTGCATTTGAGTGATTGTAGTTCTTGTATGCCCTAGCGACATCGGGGCCATAGCCTCCATGACACATCGTGGATGGCCGGGTTGAAACCGGAAATATTTGATTCTAGTATACGGGCCCCATAGACGTCCCCGGTGAAAATTCCTAAACCCGATGGTACCAGGAGGATGACTCCAATGTTGAGACCGAGTGGATATATGAGCGCACTAGGGCTGAATACCGAGGCCGCGTCTCCCACCGTGTCGTGGTCGGTTGGAAAGGAGTGTGGCCTTACTCGCCCGAGGGTAGGGGCAATACTAGGCGAGTTTGACCGGCTCGTGAATGGGTCCGCTATCGACGTGCGGATAGGTATTGGCAGACTATTGGCCAGGCGGATAGTGAGGTTTCTTACGCTCACTTGGACTGTGCGGCTAGGAGAGCGACAGTGCCACTTGGAGTGTATTGAACCCCGGTAATTATCCTGAATGAGAACTGTACTGATACATGTTGAGGATTGGCATGCTTGAGTTGCATTTCACATCGCATGGCCGTGTTTTGGCCGATGGCATTCATATCTTGCACCGCATAGCCTTGGTACGGCTTGCATTCATGTGCTCATTACCATGTTTCCACATCACTCTGACCTTGCATTTTGAGTACGTTTATATTGCGCACACACTTACACCACCCTCTAAGCTTTCCATAAGCTTATGCACGATTGATGCGTGCAGGTGACGCCAGGACGCAGTCGCAGCCATAGTCTCGCTGTAGTTGGAGCGTGCAGCTGAGCTTCTGGAGTTTGCTTCTTTTGTTACATTGTATTTTCCCTTTTTTGTCGCATTGTACTAAAAAGTTTTTGATCATAGTGGATTTTGTGGTGGTGTTCTTGTGGTTATTAGTTGTGGGTTATGCTTTTGTTATGCTCATTATGAATCAATGATGATTTGAAATCCTCCTTGTAGTATCCCAGATCGGAACCTGGTGAATGGGTGCCGGGATCCGAAAATGGGGTTCTACTGAGGTCAGCGCCGGATACGGGTCTTACAATATATATAGTATATGTATATAATATTATATATAATATAATATTATATATACACACACACACACACCTCGTCCCACACGTGGGGGTGGGTCCCACTGTCCAGTGTGGATGGTGTGGATAGAACACATAAATCATGGGGGGTTCCACCGCTCACGGTCAGTGGATGGTGTGAATGAAACACATACATCACTGTGGGTCCCACGTGGGGCCCACCATAATGCTTATTTGCAATCCAAACCATTGGTAAGGTCACATGAACTTGAATGAAAAGGGAAAACAAATCTCATCTTGATCCAAAGCTCCTGTGATCTAGAAAAAGGGTTTCAATGGCAGCCATTCAATCTCACTGTTTCCTATGACGTGGGCCACCTAAGTCTTAGATAGGGCTAATTTTTGGGGATGGCCCACAGCCCTAAGGGGCCCACAGAATGGACGGAGTGGATATACAACACACATCATGATGGGGCCCACAGCTGGGATCGTGGGTCTCTGCCTCTTCTGTCCACGGCACAGCAAGCAGCAGGACTCTGCTGCGCGTCAGGCAGTGGCAGCGCCTGCTGCCTTTACTTTTGTTTTTTTTTTATTTTGGGTTTTCTTGAGGAATTTTGTAGGTGGGGCCCGCATCAGGAAGATCCGACCCTGCCAATGGCTCCTGTGGCTCAAGACAAATCCATCAAGCCCAATATTCAATGTGTTTCAGTGTGTATAAACATCAGGTGGTTTTTCAATGGTAAAGACCACAGTTTTCTATGTTATAGCCTGCCAGATAATCATATTGGCTTCAAATTTCGGCTCAACGGCTAAAATGAGCTAGGGAAAGGGATGGATGGCTTGGATTGAATATATACATCAAGGTGGGGCTTGCATAAGCGGCCCACCCAAAACCTATTGAATCAAGCTAACATGGGGTGGTTTGCACGTCTGTGCACCACGCTGTCAGTTCAAACTTCACTGCCCGGCCACGTCCAGCGTCCAGATGGTTTGCATACACACATATACAAGGTGGGTCCCATCTATTGACGTGTTAAGGAGGGGTGGGCCCTACCTAGGTGGGCCACCAAATGGCCGGATGGTATGGATAAGACATACCTCATGATAGGGTCCATCCGGGTGGGCCACACGGCCACATCATCACACCCAACAAAATGAAAGAGAGCGGGAGAGAGAGAAAGAGCGAAAGACCGAGTGATGGAGGGACCCCGGCACTATGGGCCCTCCCTTTCATGAATTACAACATACATCAAGTGGGTCCTATTACATGTGGGCCCACAATCAAAATCAATGGTAGAGATCCTTTCTCCACCAAAATACAATGGTCTAGATGACCTTATTTATGCAGGGAAAATAAATATCATGATGGGGTCCATGGAGAATGGCCCCATCATGGAATGATCATAAGCATCAAGGTGGGCCATTGGCCACACCTAGGGTCCAAAATGAGATCCATACCATCGATCGGTAGGCCTCACTTGGCCCATCATCAAAACATGAAAATCTAGCCTATAAAGCACCCACCAGTCGATCTTCTCGGTCCGTTGCGACGTTGGTCTCCTTGTGTCTCACTTTGATGGAGAGGATGAGAAATGAAGGGCTAGGATGATGGATTTTTGGGATGGAAAGTGGGCCACACACATGCACTTTTCTCTCATGGAAGAGCTTGGACGTGTGATGCTCTTACTAGCTTAGGAGTTGTGTTGAGAAATGAGAGAGAGAGATAGAGTTGTAAGGAGAGAGAGTGATAGATGTGAGTGATGGGTGAGGTGATGGTGTACTTGATATGTATGGGTGTGTAAGAGAGGGTGAGAGAGGGTTGACTTGGTGGTTGCTTGACTTGTGGAGAAAGAAAGCATGGATTACTTTGTACTTGACATGAGGTAATTGATTAATTGATTGATTGATGGGACATGTTGTAGAGATTCTCTTGGGATCGCAAGCGCGATATTTTCTTAAAATAAACGCTGACTCACACCTTCTGACCTGGGTATCGGATCGGTGCGCGAGACGCGGCATTAGAACCGCGGCAACGGTGCAGTCGCAATGGTACAAGTCTCGGATTAATCTGACTTAATTCTACAGGATACGACTTAGGGTTGCGTGCAAATGTCGATTATAGGTCGTGGATTACCGGAATTCATTGGGAAGGATCGCGGGAGTTGATGGAATAGTACGGGCTAGGATACGGGTCTTACATTAATCCTCAAAATGACCTGGGCTTTGCCCCAGTCCTACTGACATCCACCTCGCTAATATGCCCCACTAAACTCCTGGTATTACACCCGCTCCTTATTGTCATTGGCACCAACATCGTCTAGTGTGTGCTGCTCCAGGGTACCTGCATTTATATTAGGTTCTGGTTAGTGTTTTAGAATACCGTCCCAGAATGGGAGTGAGTATACAACTCAATGGTACCATTAGCAATAGGCATCAAATTATCATGCATAGGATACATTTAATGAACAGCAAACAGCATAGATTCCTAAACACTGTTATTAATGTAAATGCATGATTATGATATGATGCATGCTCCTCACAAAAACCAGCACTGCCTTAAGCGACGACATCCGACGTTCGCAATGAAACAACACTCTCTCAAAAGCGACCTCAACTGCATAATTGCCAACAATATAAATGCAATGCCATGGAATATGTTAGCCAAGTTGATTAATTAATCTCATTCGTCCAGCAAATTGGGGAAACCAGAATACCCTTATTGGAGTTATTGCCTTAACCTGATCGCGCGGCTCAGGGGCCGTGGTCATATGACTCTTGCAATCCTTAGCCCTATATCGAGGTCGTCAATCCCGAACAAAACATAACATGGACAAAATCAAATTGGAACTTAGATGTCCCACTCGCGGTCACTGTAGGGAGGTCGTCACCCCAACACAGGCCGATAACAAGGGTACAGTGTCTCATACCACCGTTCTCGGCTCACGAGTCCAAATGCTCAATTGATATTACGGGAAGGCTTGCTACCCCAGCGTAGGCTGACAGCACGGGCATAATGTCCCATATCACCATCCTCGGCTCATGAGACTTTGTGGGTCGTAAATCAAATTTTAAAATGGGCGCAATGGTCTTAGGGTACTTTAGGTTCATACAGGTGTGATTAAATAAGGTTAACATAAAAAGATGGTCGACTAATAATCAATGTGCCCCGACGCGCTGAACTATAACTAATTAACCTGAGAACATGATCTCGTGTAGTCCAACTATGGCCAACAACCTACGGTTCAACTGTCGGGCCAGATTCACTTAGGGACAGGTCTAACAAGGACCACCTAAGAACTTCCAGGTAATCGGCCGATCCATAAGGGAAAATATGCAACAATGCACTACAAACATGGATTTCTTAGATACAATTCAAGTATCGAAGACAAGATTTCAGTGTGATCATTACAAGGACAGCAACATACAATATTCCACCCGAATTTATAGATTCAACGTGAAATATTTTAGCCAATACGATAACATGGACAGCCATATAACAATATACTAAATAAATCTCCTATAGGCCAATCATACATCACATTATTCCGCCATAACTTAAAAATTCAGACAAGTGACTCAACCAATCAACAACTTACAATGTTTCAAGCTTTCACCCAAGCAGGATTAATCATTAAATTAGGAAATCAACTAGTAATTACCATTCTACAACAATCCATGTCATCATGTTAAGCATAATTAACACAAACTAGGAGAAATAAGAATCAACTAGCAGCAATTTGGAAAAATTTAGATATTTACACCCTACATGAGCATGCGAATGCACAAGTCACCATTTGGGATATTATGGCCAAATCCCTTCCCAATATTTTGATAATTCCTAGTCCATTAACCTATATATGCAGTCCAAACGAAAGTTTAGCCATATGCACTAATAATTCACCAATCACGTTCATTAAACCTACTCTAGGCGCGATAACTGGCCACCTAAAGGTAATGGTCCTCACCTAAACTTAGCTGGAGATTGCTGGGATGATACTAGTGACGCCGGGTTCGCAAGCTCGAGGTGTTGGGGCCCTGCATTGCATTGGATGGACAAGAATTACATGTATGTTTTAAAAATCAGGGAAGTAGAGTGAGAAATCCTAAATTACCTTAAATGGGTTGAAATTTCTTCTTTCAACAATGGAGATTAATTAGCTAGGATTTCCAGCGGAGGAGGGGAGAGGTCGTCGAAATTGACAAAATTCGGGCATTGGGGCCACATGCAAGTGAAATGCCCCCTGGGTCCTTATTTTTTCTTGGGTGGTAGACTCTCAGGAGTTTCAACTCCCGGTCACGGGTTCGAGTACCCATAGGTGGTGACATGCCACTAGCATGAGTGTGTGGGAGTGTGTGTGTAAGTGCTATAGTTTCTAAGCCGCACACCCCCTCTCTCTCTCTCTCTCTCTCTCTCTTAGCTGTTGGAGTTTATGGGAGTGAGAGAGAGAGAGAACTAGATATTTATATCCAGGATTTAATTCAGTTAACCCTGCAATTTGGTGAAATTTCTCTAATGACCCTGTGGGCCCATTTCGGATTATTGGGGTGTCCTGATGGCCCCCTGGCCCATCAGACATGTGGGATAGGTGCCCCATGGCCCGATGAAGGGTAGGGTGAAGTTTGATCATAAACGGATGCAGGGTTTTACCGTACCGGCCCGATTTACGATCAACGGTCATCGTTCCACGATCAATAGCCAGATTTTATAGGCGCGGGCCTGGAATTATTTTCAACCTTCGGTGTGAATTTAGAAGAGATCCGACGGCTAAAATGCCTGAATTTAAAAACTCAAGCAGTAAGGTTATTTGGTTAAAATTCAGAATTTGATTACTTTTGGCCAAGCGACTTGCGGTTTACAAGTGCCAGTAGGGCAACGCTCTATGATGATTTCTGGGTATTTTTGTAGCATGGCGTCCGCGTGGGACCACGAGCCCAAGGGACTAACAAAGTTTTAGAATTTTTGGACCTTCCTCGGGCGATACACAGCCCGTACGGATAGTCGCCAAGTATGGCTCGGCCAAATAGCTTTACGGCCTATGCTCGGACCGATCTTAATTTAATTTAAATTGTACGGAATGGTGAGCTGGGGTTAATTAACCCGTCTTAAACCCACACCTGCGATAAAATCGTTCGGTCCTGAGTCAGTTCGCACGTGAGTGCCTCGGGACACTGTTCCCTTTTTGGACAGGGCGTTACACATGTAAAATCTAAAATCCAGTCAGGTAAACAAATAAATATGAAAAAAAAAAAAAAAAAGTTTTCATGTGTAGATACAATGTAGCATGTAGACAGCTAAAGACAACTAAATGATCAACATGATAGCAGTTGCAATCCTAGATAAAAGTTGTCAATAAAACTATTTAAATATTTAAGTTGTCAACAAACATGTCTAGATATTTAAGTTGTCAACAAAACTACAAACAACTCAGGATGATGAATCAAACCTTGATACAAAGTTGTGCAAGCGGAAGGTCACCAGGGGCTTGAGATCTTAGACAAGCATTAAGCACATCTTTTATGCAACTAAATATAAAGTGTAAGTTACAACTCCCATCAAATCTGCAAAAAAAAAAAAAAAAATCCATGTTGGACAGCTACTCGTTGCTCTCTCTTATTCACTTGGTAATTCTACCAAAAGTACAACTTTTCGCTGGCTAGTAGTGGACTAGAAAAACTTCTTGGCATCCTTGAAAGCCTGTCATGACTCATGAGAGTGCTTAAATTAACTGATTTGCACGGAAAAAATATATGGCAAGATTTAGAAAATAGAATTGTGACCGCAGAAAAGCCGATTGGTGTTACAGTTGCATAACAAAAAAGGCCATGCGAAAGCAAAAAGTGGGTGAATTGGGAAAACATAAAACATCAGGCGCACAAAATAACGATTGTTTTTCATTGGAATAGTGTTACATTGGATGACATAATTGGATGAAGAAACAAAACATCCAATGTATGCAATGGATGCAATTACATTACATGGAAGCAGTTATTGAGAAATCAATGGCCTGATTTTGGCTAACAAGTATTGTTTATCCGATGTCCATCTTACATAACAAGATGCAAAGTGGCCATCACATTACATAATAGGTAATCTTTCTTGATGGGTTTTTACTCCCTGGTCGGTCACTAATCTTTGTTTGAATTTCTTTTTCTTTATTTATTTACATCACCATCATCATCATCCTAGCCTCATCCCACTGTTTTGGGGTTGGCTGTATGATCATGCTTTGTGAATCATATTCCAAACAGAAATTCTCATGATACACCAAACAGAAAACTAGCTGTTAGTATAGATAGGGTAGATGTGAATTACCTATGCCCAATTTCCCAAGATATGTCACCTGCATCTTAAAAAACCCACATGTGCCACATAGGTTAGTTTTAATCTATGAGTATATATAGGATGTCTACACATGCCAACATGACTAATATGTACAACAACACATATGCTTCTTCATACAAATGAAAAATGGAAAAAATAAAAATAAAATAAAAATTGACTATACAAATCAACACTCTTATATGCTATATTTTTAGCTCCTGAAATGAAGAATTTTCAGTAGAATATGGGTGTTGTTAAGGAAAAGACTAGACTGGTGTGGTAACAGACTCATCTTTGGCAAAGAAATACATTCAACAACCTGTTTTATGCAATTAAGTGGCGATGTTGCTCAAGAGCCAAAACCCATTGATAAAAGTATTACAAGGACACAGGATGTTGCAAGCAATCATGCTTTAAGTACACAGCAGAGCAGACAACCTTCAATTATTGTGGTCCTGCTGGAATCTGGCTCGGAACTTATCCTTTTACATAAACCAACAGTAAGTAAGAAGGAAACCTCCAGAATAATAATCTTTGGCCTAGGAGTTTCTACTGTATGCTCCGTTGTTTTTCAAAACTGATAACCCAAAAAAAGTATGTAGAACAATTCCTCATGGTTGACCACGGGTGTTTCCCAGAGATTTTGGGGATTCTTCTATCCACTCATGGTTGACCTCTTAACTAAAATTCTCAAGTTCAAGCAGAGACAGATACCAATATTTGCAAAAGATAGTACTATCAACGTGAAATTATTAAGACACGACACTGTAACTTCAAAAGAAGGCATCCGTGTTTTTCATAATTGTGTGTTAAGTCGTATGCGGAAAAATAAAGGTATGAGCATGATAGACATCTTTTGTGGTAGCTACCTGCAATTCAAATTGTAGAAGCTTATCATAGCTGGCAGTGTCCATTGCCTTCTGCACATCTTGCCACATAGCATCTATGCTATCCATCAAAAAATTTATATCTAGGGGCAGCATTTCATCATCAAAATCCAAACAAGCTTCAATTTCTGCAAGCAATTCAATGCATTGTGTTCTCAATAATTTGACTAAAGCAGAAAACCCACCCTATCACAGAATATGATACAAAGCCTGCTCATCAGACTCTCTGCTGAGAATTACATAAGCAAAAGATCAAAAGCACAACAGAAATGGTTGTCAGGGAGAAGATATCGGTTAGTTGGCTAGTAAAAAGAGTCTCCCAAAAACAAAATTTCATTAGTGAGAACAGAGTACGAAGCTCAACTTCTTCCAACCAAAATACAGCACACCGGAACTGGGTTACGAAATCAAGCAAGTAGTTGGATCCCTGCCAATGCAGCATCTACAGCAGCAACAGATTTAGCTGAAATGAGTTTTCCAACATTTTTAGCTTGAGAAAGATCTAAAATCATCCAGGTTTTGATGCAGACAAAATCATCCATATGCAAGGATGGTTCATGAGGAACCTGAAGTTTAAGAAAAGCATTATTAATGATAAAACAAGGCAAAACATCTGGCACAGTAAAACATTGTTAGGGTGAGGAAACTTGATCTTTTATAATCATTTAGAAAAATAATAAGTGCATATATATACACCAGTTGTAAACTTGATATATTTAAAATTTGGGAATGTCTGCCCTTTGTTAAAAGAAACAAAATTCCTCACATTTTCTAAAAGAAAATACTTTGGCCGGAAGTAATCGGCAAATGACAAAAATGCTAAGATCATTTCACACTGGACCTTACTCTAAGTGCTTTTGTGTAATCAATCTTTACTGTCCATATTGAAGGGTACTGAAGATGTTTAACATTGTCATGTGATGTTTGCATGGTAGCCCATGATATGTGAAATGTGCTTTGGATCTAATGAAAGTCTAGATCAATGGATTGGACTGTTTAAAATTAAATGTCTAAATGCAGCTAGGAGCATTATGACTTACGTGTGTTCTAAGGGCACTTGAGCATTGCTGAACTATAATGGTTATATATTAGGCCCTGTTTGGTAGATGCCTAAAAATGAATTCATCTCATTTCTTTAACAGTAAGCGTGTATTGGAGATCTTGATCCCTAATACATTAGAGATTAAGATCTCTAATACAAAATTACAATTGACTAACATGAGATGAGCTCATTTTTAGGTTTCTACCAAACAGGACCTTAGTATTTTAAAGGTATTTTAGTAAATTATACTTTGGCAGGATTTTAAATATCATTTTAGATGTCGAGTTCCCTGTTTGTCACCAACATGAAACTTCCCTGTTTGGTTCCTAATCTGTAAATTTGGGGCTCATTACTAGTTCATCCATGTGAGTACACTTGCCGACTTGGCATCCGAGTGAGACATTGAATCCATACTGATCCACTAATCAAGTGAGGAACACATGGACAAAAATAGTGGTGGTTTGGGGAAAAAACAAAGATATTGCCAATGGCCCCATCCAATGGACATGTTGACCAGCTGTCTAATGAGTGGACTAGCCTCATCTATTTCTATATTTACACGTTCTAACAAAAAGCTCTAGATAAACCCAATCCAGTAACAACAAGATTCTTAATAACATATTTCAAGCTACCACATTATCAACTAGACAAGCAGCTTTGTATGCAAATATTCCCACCATTGCTGGTACAAGCTGTGAAAATGGATGATATACAAATCACATCAATGACACAAAACTCTCATATCTTAAACATGTTAAGCAACTGGGACCATTGATCTGGTGTGCCACCAGTTGGATGGGTGGCTATAAACTGAACATCATAGTAATTAACAACTCTAACCATTTGATTGTCATGAGTTTTTCCCTGTTGATATAGCCATTGCTTGTTCTTTCAGGCCCCCAATTGGAATGGTTACCATAGTCAGATGGCCATGCTTTTTGGGGTATGACCCATTGATGTGGTAGCCCACGAAATCGAGGGTCCACATCATCATATGCAAATGCCACGTGTACAATAGAGATGTTTAGGGGAAGTAGCATTATTTAATAACTTAAAGAATACATAACCCAGTGAGGAAAGGAAAAAAAAAACACTAAAGAATGCCATCAAACTACCTGGAAATCAAAGGCAGTGAAATTGTGTGGCAGCAGCAAGTTAAGGTTTAGGGTGACCGGTATAGGGGCATCGGGCAAGCAGCAGCACTCGTTCGGGCGAGAGAGGGAGGTAGGGTAAGAAGAGAGAGAGAGAGAGAGAGAGAGAGAGAGAGAGAGAGAGAGAGAGATGGCGCTGGAGTCTGTTCAAGTTAAAACATATTATTATTACCGACGAAACTTTTCATCGGTAATACTTTTCACAATTCGTCGGTAAAAAGCTTCAAAAATATTTGGGCCCACCCGTGCTCTATCAACCCCATCCACTCTATACATATGTTTTTAAATATACTTATTAGCTACAACAAAAACAAAAATTACAAATCAACATCCATGATCAACCACACAAAGTGAAATAATATGTCCACCATTCATTTTGTCCGATGATGTGTCTATTTTGTCGGTAAAAAGTTCATTTACCGGCGATATTTTATAACGTCGATAAAAATAGCCTCTCCGTCATCAAAAAGAACACCAAGGGATCTTTTGCCGATGAACTATTTGGTTCGTCGGGAAAAATTACATTTATAGACGAAATAATCGTCGGGAAAATAGTTTTCACCGATGATACATCATTGGGAAAAGTTTCCAAGCCTTCGTTGTAAATGGTGGCGGGAACATATTTGGTTATGGCAGGAATCTTTTGCGGGGAAAGTCATGTATATGGACTAAATTTATTTCGTTGAAAATAAGTTCGTCGGTAAAAGGCCAATTTCTTGTAGTGGCCGCATTGCCGATAGAACTTCCTTCAGTATTATATTGTATTGCTGACGGCACTCATTCAGTCATTATAACCATTAATCGATGCATGACCTCAGTCTAGCTGGCCATATATCTATTAGTGTTTTCCGTTTGAATACAAAGTTGCTTAACTTGGACCCTTCTATATTCCTGAACATGTTGGATACTCAACTATACATCTCGAAGTGTGACCACTATCTTGTCCACGGGAACAGTCTGAGAGGTCAATGCTCCTTCTTGGTTCTTAATAGTAAGTGTTGGGCTATTATTCAAATTCAATGCTTCAGGGGCCACTTGAACCAGTATGTCCTCGACCGATGGTGGTGTGGTTGGTGTGAAGGACTCGATCCCTACAATTTGATTACTTCTTTTATTCGATTGGTAATGTTATGCTGGTAAATTAGAGACAGGGTCCCACCAGGCATGCCAAAAATTTGTTGATGCTAGTTTTTAGTAATTGGAATGCAGGCATGCCATAATTGTATTTGCGACTCAATTCAAACTGAACAACTGTGACCCCAAGTGCCAAGATAGGTAGATATGCAGTATATAACCAAGATCTGATGAGATTGATCGTTATTCAGTCACTCGCTTAATGTGTAAACATGATCAGGTGATATTTAGAAGGTATGGTTCGTCCTCCAATGATGGGTTACACATTTGCCTTCCGTACAAAAGGACTTTTCAATACAAATAAAATAAAAATGAGAAGGGATTCTTACAGTCCGTCATAAATGACAGTTGCAAAATACCTCTCTTGATGAAGAACTAAATCCATTGTATGAGCGTAGTCTCAAATTATAGCTAAGATAACCAACTATTTGATTACTATTACGAATTACACTACGGAATGTAAACAACAGACACAAAGTAAAGGATTACACTAAGAAATATAATTAACTTGGCAAGAAAGTAAAGTGATTTACACTATGATATGTAAAAGGATTAATAATTGAAAAGATAATTGAAAGATAAATGTTTGGGTTTGATTGGGTTGGTATAAGACAAAATCTTCATATTGCATTCCTCTTCTATTTATATCTTTATCCTGGCCATCTAGATCCCTCTCACGTTTAGACAGTTGTTATAATCATTCGACACTTCGTAGCCTACTCTGCTCTTACTCTTGTCATTTGCCCTATAAGTGCTTCTACATGATCGTTATTTCCTCGGCCGCTTACAATATTATAACCTCACTGAGCTTTACCATCAATACAATCCTCTTCATATATTCCTGCAAATCTTCAAATACACGATATGGATTCATCCATATCACACGTTGACAGGTTCCCAAAAGAAATGACAACAATAGGGATGAACACCATTCAATGGGTTTATAAGAATCTAGATCATTGATTTCAATCTTGAGCAAGTTTGTTGCCCGTGTCCCTGATTACATGAAGTTTATATAGTTGGAAGTTGTGTGGGGTTCATAGAGATGACCATGACAAATCCACTCTATCCATCAATTTTGTAAGGCCATGGTAAGACAGTTCTAAAAATTAGGCAAATCCAAAACTCATGCATGCCACACCACACAAAATAGTGGGAACAAAAACATCCACAGTTGAAACATTCCTAGAGCCAACCATGTTGTTTATATACTATCTAAACCGTTCATAGGATTATTATCACTCACATAAACTATAGGCACAGATATCATCCTCATAAAAAAATTATATGGCTCTCGCAAAGTTTCCAATGGTATGCGTTTAATCCTTACTGTTGTGTGGTTTGGCCCATAAAAGTTCTGGATCTGTATGATTTTTAGACTCATGTCCTATTGTGGTCATGCAAAATTGATGAACGGAGTAAATTTGTCACGGGCATCTCTATGGGCCCCACGGCTTCGATTATGGGTACTTTCTATCAAAGGGCACCACAATCCGCATCCCTACACAGTGAGAAATTGACAACGGTATACGCCACCTTTTACCCAGCGTCTTTTCAAACCACTCTCAAACTTTACTTTTCCAAAGTAAACTATTTTATATGGACACTATTTGCAGATGAAAATACCCTTGCATTCACGGTAGCTAAATACCTATACCTATAGTTATAATTCATAGCCATAAGTAGTGAATGCAAGGGTTTTTTCATCTATAAATAGTGTATCCATGTAGATTTATTTACTTTGGGAAAATAAAGTTTGGGAGCGTTTTTAAAAGACACCGGGGAAAAGGTGACGTTTCCAGTGGTCAATTTCTCCTACGCAGTCTGGTGAAAAAAGTGCCTAACTTTGGGGATGTTAATTGCCTTGAGCACATTGCCTGATTCATAGTCCAATCAGTCAACATCAATGAAATGTGTCTAACCGGATTCCTGTGCTTGCCACGGGTAGAAAAAACCTGCTTTCCTGCATATTCGAATATTCGATCTGTTCACATCATTATTGGCATTATCAACATTGCTACATTAAATTTCATATACCATGATGTAGTCCAATTATATTGCAACAAGCAGAATTTTACTGTCCTTGGCCGATAGAGGATCCGGATTCTAAAATGTCAGACCTACAATGAAAAAAGTATTTTTAAAAAATCAATATAAAAAAATCTACATGGAATGGTCAGTTTTACCCATTTTCATCTGATTCATGTTTTTTATTAATGCACGTTAATCACGAACTCATATAATACTGTCCTGCTTTTACTTTTTTTTTTTGTTTTTTGAATTAGCTGGTTAGTACACACCCACCCCCCCCCGCCCGCGCCGCCGCCGCCGCCGCCGCCGCTGCCGCTAGGGATTGTCGTGCTTTTACTTATGAGGTTGAATAAATATATAAATAAACCCATTTGTTTAGAAGGTATTCGACTTTGGTTGAGTAAATATTTAAATAAATCCATGTGTAGGAGTAGCTCGCCGGCCACTCAAGTCCCACGCCATTTATGCAAAGCATACTGCAAGCGACATCTGAGTTGTAGGTCCAGGAAAATTCAGTGGTACTGTTGCTTCTCGTTGGTCCACGTCATCACCAATGACTAACACGATGCCCCGGACTTCCGGAAACGGATTGGCTACCAGTGGTCGGTGCTCTGTGGGTCCCACCATGATGTATGTGTTTCATCCATGCCGTTCATCCATTTTTACAGATCATTTTAGGGCTTGATCCCAAAAATGAGGGAATGTAAATCTCAGGTGGACCACACCACAAGAAAACAATATTGATTGGATATCCACCGTGAAAATCCTCCTAAGGCCCACTGTATTGTTTATTTGACATCCAATCTGTTGATTAGGTCATACAGACCTAGATGAAGGGGAAAAAAAGATCAGCTTGATCCAAAACTTTTATCCCCCAAAAAGTTTTTAACAGTCAAAGTTCATTAAACATTGTTTCCAGTAATGTGGTCCACTTTAGACTGGGATATACTTCTTTTTGGTCTCATACCCTAAAGTGATTTATAAAAATGGATGGACGGCATGGATGAAACACATAAATCATTGTGGGGCCCATTGAGCACTGACCACCAGCCATTAATCGGTGGGTGGGGGAGTAGCTAGGGGTGTACACGAACCGAGCTTGCTCGGTTTGCTCGCTCGACTCGACTCGAAAAAGCTCGATTCGACTTGGTTCGAATCTGAGTTCAAGCCGAGTCGAGCTGATTTTTTGAGCTCGAAAATGAGTTCGAGCCGAGTTCGAGCGGGCCCGAGCTCAACTCGACTCGAATCAAATCCAACTTGAATCGAACTCGCATCAAACCAATTTGGTGACTCGGTTACTTTGCCATTGATGTTGCCCACCAAGTGTTTAATAAAATGACTTAACCAAGTGTGCACGGTGGCGAGAAAGGTATGTACATGAAACAAATACCATTTTTTTTTCTTGGTTTTTCTTGATTTTTATGTTGCTTAGAAGATGTTTGATAAAATACCTGTAAAACCGTTGCTTCTGTTTCACATACAGAGGGATTTTGAAGGTGCAATCCAGGTGTTTTGTGGAAATGCTGCAATGGTGAACTCGGCTCGAACTTGGTTCGAACTGGCTCGAGCTACTGACCGAACCGAGCCGAGCTGGCCAGTCAGGCTCGAGGACCAAGCCGAGCTGAGTTCGAGCTAAGGTTAGCTAGTGGCTGAGCCGAGTCAAGCTGAGGCCAGCTTGACTCAGTTTGACTCGATGTACACCCCTGGGAGTAGCCAATCTGTTTCCGGACATCTGGCTCCCAAATGGATTAAGTGCTATGTAACATGACTTTTAAGGTATGGAACTTCTCTAGCCATACAATAATTTATGTTTTAGATCCTTACCGTCCATCAATTTCTACCGATCATTCTAAAGTATGAGCTCAAAAATGATGCATAACCAAAGCTCAAGTGGACCATACCAAAGAAAGCAACACATATTAAACAACTATCATTGTAACTTTACTAGGGTCTACTATGAGATTTTTTTGTCATCTAATCTATTCATAAGGTCACATAGACATGGACTAAGGGAAAATACAAATATTAGCTTAGTTTTGGATTAAGCTGATATTTGTTTTTCCCCTTCATCCGGGTCTTTATAACTTAATCAATAGATTATATGTCAAATAAACAGTCTGGACTCCTCACAGAGACTTCTTGAATCCACGAGAAAAAAGCAAGAAATTATAAATTGATTGATAAATGAAATAAACGAGTCTACACCCCTTTAAATAGGGATACAAACGGAGGATGCGAATTTCCTGTGAAACCCTTCCAAATGAACTTCCTGCATTGGAAACGGTTGGCTACTCCCTTGCCACCAGGTGGTCGGTGCTCTGTGGGCCCCACCATGATGTATGTGTTTAATCCATGCCGTCCACCTATTTTTCGAGATAATTGTATGATATTAGAACAAAAGTGAGGCATATCTCAATCTCAAGTGGACCACATTATAGGAAGTAGTGTTGAATGAACATCAATCATTAAAAACTTTTGGGGGGCCATAAAAGTTTTGGATTAAGCCAATATTTGTTTTTCCCCTTCATCTGGGTCTGTATGACCTAATCAACAAATTGGATGTCAAATAAATAGTATGGACTCCTCACAGAGACTTCTCGAATCCATGAGAAAAAAGCAAGAAATTATAAATTGATTGATGAATGAAATAAACAAGGCTACACCCCTTTAAATAGGGATACCAAGCCTTGGAAAAAGTTTTGGAATTAAACTACAACTAGAAATTTACTATAAATAGTAAACTTACTATTTATAAATGGTCGTGATTCCTACTAGTGCGCATGGTTTCTTGCCAAAAATGGTGAGCATCACGCGTTGTTCTCCTAATTATTCTAGGTATTTTTCATGTTGGGCGCAAGTCCTGAAGCCCAACCGAATGAAGAGTTATAATCAAAATAAAACTTACTATTTATAGTAAAAATGGAATTAAAACAAGGAAATGATCGTCGATCTAATGGTATTTCACAAATCTGACTTGTGCAACCTGACATAGCAAGGTTGGGTGGCTAAAGTGGCTTGTCTTACTCCAAAATCTTATATTTTAGGTTCGATAACTCATTTTGGTTTGCAAGATACGTCTGTTTTATGTTTTGATAGTCCGAATCACCTCCACTTCCGATCGGGCCTTTTCTGATCCATCTTGGCCATGAAATTGTCCGTGACCCGCTCTACATCACCCATCCTCCTCCTCTTCAAAGCTCAACAACCACCCACCTCCATCACCACCCTTCTCTCTCTCTCTCTCTCTCTCTCTCTCTCTAGTTCCAAGACCAACAACCACCCACAACTATCACCACCCTCCTCTCTTCCTCTCTCCTCTCCACTCCCTCCCTCCCTCATCTCTTGATCCGATTTAGTGCCAACTCAATCCGACTCGGTACTTTTGACTGGGCGGACTCGGTCCAGATTAGTCCAGGGCAGACCCGAACTCGGATTGGATCAGGCATGCTGGACTCGGTACCGAGTCGGGTCGAGTTCCAGTCAGGCCTATTTCAAATCCGGATTGAGTCGGGTCAGCCCTAACTTGGTCAGACTCGACTGGATGCCCAGCCCTAGATGTAATATAATAACCGAAACTTCGTTCCCCATACGTTCGAAGGAAAACGGTAATATATCTCGTTTTTGTCCAAACGCGGACGTAAAAATTCAATAAATCGATTCCCTATAAAAGGCACACACACACCTCTCCTCTTTCCATCGACAGAAAATTCAAGGACTGCATTCTCTTGCAATGGGCTTTTTTACTTCCTGTTCCGACCTTCCTCTTCGCAGATTCATTCTACATGCGTTTTACGTTCTTGGGTTCCTCAGAAATCTCATCTTCTCCCTTTTCAGGCTTCTGGGCCTGACCCATCTCCTCGAATACGAAGTTCCAGACGCGTCTGATCGTATCCGATTGCCTGGGTTCCAGTCCGTGTCGGCAATGCTCATCCGTCAGATCTTGCCTTTGGTCCGTTTTGGGGATTTGTATGCGGAGAAGGTGATGGATGAGTGTGTGATTTGCCTGTGTGAGTTTGAGGAGGACGACGAGATCCGACGGTTGAGGAACTGCGAGCACGTGTTCCATGGGAGCTGTTTGGACCGTTGGATGGACTGCGACAAGCAGACGTGCCCATTGTGTAGAAGTCATTTGGTTCCAGAAGAGATGAGGGAGGAATTCAAGGCGAAGCTTTGGGCAGCAGAGGAAGCTCTGTATTTGGATGGTGAGGATCCGTCCGCCTCGCAGGACGTCGATTTGTTATAAACAGGTTATTCAGCAATCCAATTCAGCCAATTTCCTAAAATTAATTTGTAATTTTTTTTATTTTTTATTTTGAATGAAAGATGTAAAAGGATTCAAATTGTTTATAGATTAATTTGTTATTTGATACTCTGTAGTTAATGATTCTTGATACTCAGGCAGTCACAAGTTGCACGCGTAGCATAAATTAACTCAAAATAAACCATCTAAATTATGAAACTGTGAGTCGCCCAATAAATGTCCAGCAAGGATATGCTTGTATAATTCAAGAAGTGTAATTTTTAATATACAATACTTCTAAAAATCTAGATCTACTTGCCATAAATAGATTTTTTTTGTTTTTCTGCATTGAGATTGGTTAGCATCATCACTAATATTGTTAATATTGCTGCATTAAATTCAGTTTGGAATGATGTGGCCTAATTACATTAGAACAAATGGTTTTTTTTTCTTTTTTTTTCTGTGGCAACGGCAGATCTGGATTTTACTTCTAAATTCAGATTCAAAATAATTATGGACCACATCTGCAATGTGTAAGCACTGGCATATCATCTGTCATACATTTATTTAGTAACAAATTCCAAGTACAAAGGGATGCATTAAAAAAGAAAAATATTTGGATGAGTAAGTAATAAATGGCTTAAAAAACTATTTTGAATATATTTGTTAAGGTTATGGCCCACCTCACTAGTAGATCAACAGTCCAAATTGTAGAACTGATGGATAACACCTCGTTGGATTTCAAGGGAGAGCGATCGTGGCGTTGTGGGTTGTTAAAGTGAGAAAGATTTTCAAAAGCATGGAGGAACTTTCTTTTGGATTTCATGAATCTTAAGACCTAATCAACTTTGGGATAGCCGACTGGTAGAAGGAAAGCAGCCACACCAGTCAAAGTTGGAAACGGTATTATTATTTAAACCCAGATGATTCAAGGCCAAAAGTAGGGCCTAGTCAGTATGATTCCTTGGACTGAACATTCGATTCAGATTTTTAAATGTTTCTCAGTAAAATGGTTGGTAGCTGGATGGACCCAACTTGATTTAGATGGGTATATGGGTCTAACCTTTCCATCAATTAAGAAATTAGGTTGAGTTTGAGTCAGGCCCATCAACTTGGACTCAGTTAAAGCGAGTCGGGTCAGATCAATTGGCGTCTGGATCAAGCCTACTTGGTTTTACTACTAATATTATGTATATTAAATATATATTGATTATTCTTAAAAAAATGATCTCGAGTAAGCTATACCTAGGTAAGAGAGGTCTTTTAGACATGCGAACTTGTCAAAGTGTCAAATGTAGGTGTAATATAATCCATCGAGTGGGTGGGCCTGACAATGTAAATGCTCTTTTTTTACTAAAACCTAGATTCGAAGATCCGGTGGTACCCAAACCAGCGGATCCAAATCTAGGTGCTGGTCTTCAAGAATGAGTTTCGGACTTAGAATGACCGGGACCCAATAAGCCGTAATGGCAGGGGAGTTAGTTAATATTCCATTACAACATGATACTTGATACACAGGTGCTCGCCAAAAAGCATTTGTGGGATATATTAACTCAAAATTAAATTAATAAACAATCACCGGAACCTCTCACTGGTAGGGTTGTCAATGGGCTGGCCTGGCCAGATGGACTTTTGGGCTAAGCCCATGTTGAATTGACTTCGACCAGAGTAATAGGACCGAGGGCCGGGTTCGGGTCTAAAGTGTAAGTCATTTTCTAATGGGGCGTGCTTGGACAAAAACTGTCCAAAGCCCGGCCCAGACTGTTAATTTTTTAAAATTCTAAATTTAAGTGAAAATATTTTCCCCCATTTCGAAATTTAAAATTTACACCATTTTATTCTTAAATTATCTCTTACAAAATTTACATCATTTGAATTTCTCTTTTTCTACTTTGGCAGGGACACATTTTCGGCGACATTTATTTATTTATTTATTTATTTTCCTTCTTGAAATGAAAAGACAAAAACTTCACTCATAAGAGGAAATTTTGGTCCCAAAATCATGGATATTCAAATATAAAAGATTGCATTTTCCCTTTTCTTTCCTTTTCTAATTTTCCCAAATCATATGAAAATTGAGCTATCCATGAGCAAGAGGAGGGGTGAAAAGATGAAAATACCCTGACATTGGTTTGGCTAAACTCTTCTAGATGTTGGACTTCATGAGAGAAGCTCCGGAAGCAGGGAAATAGAAGCCCCCCTTTGCATATATTCTCTCTCTCTAATGTAGGATGCGGCACATATATATTCCGAGCATGGCTGTCCCTAAAGAAGGTCAAGCGGAATTTGAAGTAATGTGTTAGACCCGGGCCTATTCCTACGTCATGATGTAATTGGCCCAGGCGCATCTGGCTTGAAAAAAATTCATTTCAATTAGATAGAAATTACCGTTTGAAGTGTGAATCATCAATCAGCCGTATAGTTGTGGGATGCATGACTCATCAATCTTTGTCATCCGGGGTCAACCAACCCACATAATGTGTCATGTTGGTTCATTTCACGAGAAAATGCTTCATTTCAATTCAAAATTAGGATTTTAAAAAATATTATTTTTGTAATTCGGATTTTTTAAAAAAATTTACTATTTCAAGTCATTTCAATTTTTATTATATTTTCTTATTTTTAAATTTTTAAAATTTCATCTTTTTTTTAGACATTGTAATTATGCTAGAACTCTTCTTCTAGTAAAGTTTATTTGTACTTTTTATTTTTAGAAATTATGATTTAGAAGAGTTTTACTAAAATTAAAACATCTAATAAAATTAACATTTTACTATTTTTGGTAATTACACATTAGAGTTTTAATTTTTTTAATTAGCGGTGTAATTGAGAAATCAAACAGATTACTTAATTATTGATTAATAAGAATTAAAAAAAAAATTCTCACGGATTCGAGACTAAGAATATGTATTTAAGGTTTTGCACGCTAGAGGTAGACAGTCATCTTCCTCATCATACCCTTCTCTCTTGGGTTCATTTGATCCTATGCATGATGTTGGAATGATACAGATTAATATAATTTCTGTATAATGTGAAAACTGAAAATTGCAAATAAATTTGAAATATGGACAGACTGAAGCACGTCTGAAACGTTGTCCTTAAAGCGTTATTTGCCTCTACTCAAGTGAATTGAGTATGCTGATAGGTTACAAGCAAATTGCTTCTATGATACGACGAGCCTAGTGTGAGTCTGCGTTCAACAAACACGAAGGCCCACCTATTTGGACTCTATTATACTCAGTTTGGCAGAAATATAATAAAAGAAAAATCCCAGAAGAAAGAAAAAGAAGAAAATTATTGTTTAGACCACTGTACTGGTCAAGTCTTCAGCCACTGGTTCAATTAAACCGTTTTAGACCACACCGTTGGTCTATTCTTCTTACAAAGGTTTAACCGTTATTATCTTGTTGGAATTACTGGAGTATAGAGAGAGGAGTAGTGAGCTGTCTCAATTCGTATGGTAGTGCTGGATTGGGTTGTGAGATGGTTTGGAAACTCATCCAGGCCCTCCTTTTATAGGCTATGGTGGATGGGAGTTATGGTCCAGGGAAATAAATCCCATGACCGTTTTCTGGTTGTTAGAGAAAACTAGCCGTTTTATAGCTGTTTTCTGACTGTTGTGCATGGGCCATTAATTTACTGTATGCTGACTGTTGTGAGACAACAGCTAGCCGTTTTCTAGCTGTTGAGCTAGCCATGCAGCAGTTTCAGCTGGACCCTCTACTTATGGCACAGCTGTTACAGATTTTCTGCAACAGCTCTTTTTTCAGCCCTCTATATATTCTGGAGGACTCTTATTCAGTCCTCTAGTCTCTCCTTCACCCAGCCATCTGCCTTAGTCACTTAGTCGTACCGCGAGTCGCACACGTCTCGCTCCGGTTTACGAAGGGAGCGACCCTCTGCAACACGATGCGCATGTGCGCCACTAGCACCTTTACAGCCACACTGCCTCACATGCCTACGCCCTCGCACCGAGCGCGAGCGGGTGTTCCAGTGTCACGCAAGGTCCATAGTCCTTAGAATAGGTAAGTAAATATTATAATACTCCACTGTTTTCATTTAAACCATTTTTTCTTCTCTTCCTTTTTCCATGTGAGACTATTCCTAAAAACCCGCAAAAGGTGTTTTTCAAACATATTATATATTATATTATATTTATTTTAAAATATATATTTTATATAAAATCAACATTTTCTTTTGTAACACACGACATGTTAAAAAAGGCTCCCTTCCTTCCTCGCCCATACTCGGGCATGCTGAGGTGGCTCTCGTCTTCTCCAATAGAGGGAGACTCAAGTATAGCGGCTCAAGGTAAAGAACTTCCACAAAACAAAAAATTAAAAAAAAAAATTAAAAAAAAAATTAAAAAAAGAAAAGAAAAGGAGAGAAATGAAAAAATTCTACCTTTTCCAGTTTCTGATTCTCCATGTTGAGCTGAAGTTCTTTTTGTTTTCTTCTTTTTCTTCTTCTCTCTCTCTCTCTTAAAGGCTGGGCTTGGTCTTGGGCTTCGGCTTCGGCTCAGATCAGCCCTGCAATTTATCCCAAGTCGGGCTCAGGCTGGACTGTTACTTGGCCTATGACGGGCCAGGTTTGGACATATGTTGCAGAAGGCGGGCTGGGCTTGGACAGAGCTTGGCCCGCCCCTAACCAAGCCCGTAGACACCCCTACCCACTGGTGGGATTGCAGATTGCGTCCTACCCAGTCTCCAGATCGAAACCGACAGGAGCTTTGATGGGCCATCATGATGCATGGGTTTTATCCACATCATCCACCGACTTTTCCATGTCATTTTAGTGTATAAGCCAAAAATAAGGTAGATCCAAGGTTCAAGTGGACCACATTTAGGATTAAACTCCTACGGTTGAAAACTTCTTAGGACTCCAAAAGTTTTGGATCAAGCTGATATGTGTTTTCCATTCATTCAGCTTTATATGACCTTATGAATAGATTAGATAGCACTTAATCATCATGGTGGGCCCTAGGAAGCTTTTAATGGTAGGTGTCACTACCACTACTACTTCATGTGGTGTGGTCCATTTGAGCCTTTGATCTCCTCATTTTTAATCTATACACAAATGATATGGCAAAATCGATGGTGGCCTCTTTAATATTTATGGGCTAAATAAGATTCTTAGGTTTTTTTTTTTTTTTTTTTCTTCATTTTTAACTGTCCAATAAATATCCACCGATACAAAACTAGATGGATTGACTTCACGTCTCCAGCTCATTAATTGAGCTGGTAAAGACGTGTCTGTGTACGCTAATGATCTAGTGTTCAGTTCCAGCTGTCTAAACTTGTAAACTTCACGGACTTGGAAGTATCTCATCCACTTAAAAGAAATTTAAAGAAGAAGAAGAAGAAAAGTAAAAACAGAGAATCATGTGACACAACAGCTATAATTGTGAAAGGCCCATCCACCAAAAACGCCAATATTAAGAGCAGGGCTATTCGGTACTCTGTCAGTGTCTCACACTTCACATGCAGTCACTTAGAAATGAAAAGACAAAAACTTCACTCATAAGAGGAAAATTTCGACAGAAATCAAAGATATTCAAATATAAAAGATTGCATTTTCCCTTTTCTTTCCTTTTTTAATTTTCCCAAATCATACGAAAATTGAGCTATCCATGAGCAAGAGGAGGGGTGAAGAGATGAAAATACCCTCACATTAGTTTGACTAAACTCTTCAGGATGTCCTGAGAGAAGCTCTGGAAGCAGGGAAATAGAAACCCCTGCCTTTGCATACATTCTCTCTCTCTCTCTCTCTCTCTCTCTCTAACGTATGCTGTGACACAGATGCATTCTGAGCATGGCTGGCCCAAAAGAGGGCCAAACGGAAATTAAAGTAATCCGTTAGACTTGGGCCTATTCCTACGTCATGATGTAATTGGGCCGAGCCGCATCCGGTTCCAAAAAATATTCATTTTAATTAGAGAGAAATTGCTGTTTGAAGTGTGAATCATCAATCAGCCATAATTTTTGATCTAGGTATCACTATGGGACGCATGACCTATCAATCTTTATCGTAACACATCATCCAGGGTCAACCAACCCACATAATGCGTCATGTTAGTTCGTCTCGCGAGAAAATGCTACATTTCAATTCAAAATTAGGATTTTAAGAAAATATTATTTTTTATAATTATGATTTTTTTTAAAATTGACTATTTTACGTCGTTTCGATTTTTATTATATTTTCTTATTTTTTACAATTTTAAATTTTCATCTTTTTTAGAAATTGTAATTATACTAGAACTCTTCTAGTAAAATTTATTTGGACTTTTTATTTTTAGAAATTATGATTTAGAAGAGTTTTACTAAAATTAAAACCTCTAATAAAATTAAAATTTTGCTATTTTTAGTAATTATACATTACAGTTTTAATTTTTTTTTAATTAGCAATGTAATTGAGAAATCAAATAGATTACATAATTATTGATTAATAAAAATTTAAAAAAAAATTCTCGTGGATTCACGAATAAGCATATGTATTTAAGGTTTTGCACACTCAAGAGTGATCTTCCTCATCATACCCTTCCATGTCAGATTCATTTGATCCTATGCATGACATGTAAAAAAAGGCTCCCTCCCTTCCTCCCCTGTACTTTGGCATGCTTAGGTGGCTCTCATCTTCTCCCGTAGATGGAGACTCAATTATGGCAGCTTAAGGTAAAGAACTTTCGTGAAACACACAAAAATAAAATAAAATAAAATTTAAATTTAAATTTAAAAAATTAATAAAAATAAAAAAATAAAAAACGAAAAATGAATTTTTTTTTTTTTTTAACTTTTTCCAGCTTCTGATTCTTCATGTTGAGCTGAAGTTCTTTTTGTTTTCTTCTTTTTCCTCTCTCTCTCTCTCTCTCTCTCTCTCTCTCTCTCTCTCTCTCTCTCTCAAAGGCTGGGCTTGGGCTTGCGCTTCAGATCAGCCCTGCAATTTATCTCGAGTCGGGCTCTGGCTGGACTGTTAATTGGCCTATGACAGGCCAGGTTTGGACTTCTGCACTTAGAGCTTAGCCCGCTCCTAACCCAGACCGTAGACACCCCTACCCACCGGTGGGAAGTGAGAGCACA
The DNA here is from genome assembly GCF_029962835.1 of Magnolia sinica. Classification (NCBI taxonomy): domain Eukaryota; kingdom Viridiplantae; phylum Streptophyta; class Magnoliopsida; order Magnoliales; family Magnoliaceae; genus Magnolia; species Magnolia sinica. Next base: position 92,785,349 of record NC_080578.1, read on the forward strand.
GATTGCGTCCTACCCGGTCTCCATATTGAAACTGACAACAGCTCTGATGGGCCATCATGATGCATAGGTTTTATCCACACTGTTCACTGACTTTTCCATGTCATTTTAATGTACAAATCCAAAAATAAGGTAGATCCAAGGCTCAAGTGGACCACATTTAGGATTAAACTCCTACCGTTGAAAACTTTTCAGGGCTCCAAAAGTTTTGAATCAAGCTGATATCTGTTTTCCCTTCATTCAGCTTTATATGACCTTATGAATAGTTTAGATAGCACTTAATCATCATGGTGGGCCCTAGGAAGGTTTTAATAGGTAGGTGTAACTCCCACTACTACTTCATGTGTTGTGCTCCACTTGAGCCTTTGATTTGCCTCTTTTTTAATCTATACACAAATGATATGGCAAAATCGATGGACTGTGTGAATAAAATTCAAACATCATGGTGGCCCCTTTGATATTTATGGGTTAAATCTTGGTTTTTTTTTTTTTTTTTTTTTTTTTTCATTTTTAACTGTCCATAAATATCCACCAATACAAAACTAGATGGATTGACTCCACATTACCAGCTCAATAGTTGAGCTGGTAAAGACGTGTCTGTGTACGCTAGTGATCTAGTGTTCAGTCCCAGCTGTCTAAACTTGTAAACTTCACTGCCTTGGAAGTATCTCATCCACTTAATAAAAACTTTAAAGAAGAAGAAGAAAAGTAAAAAAGAAGAAGCATGTGACACAACAGCTATGATTGTGAAAGGCCCATCCACCAAAAACGCCAATATTAAGAGCGGGGCTATTCGGTACTCTGTCAGCGTCTCACACTTCACATGCAGGCACTTAGAAATTGTACACATGGCATATTTTAAGTTAAAAGTAAAAAAAACACTAATATTTGCAACTCATTCTTATGAAGTTAAATTCCAGAGTTAAATTTGTTAAACAAGTCTAACATCTGTCTCGTGGACACTTAGTTATTTGTTGATGTTCAAATCTGCTCGATCTTGCTCCACCTTCTGTAAACTGATGAGTACATACAATTTAACGGAGAATAAGAGAAGACACTAGGGACACCAGTTAAGGCCGGGGACACTCTAATGCCTAAGTTAGGCTAGGCATATAATAGGAGTAGAAAGGTTGGGATCATTAATCATACCTTTTACCCATGATAATGGGAGTATTTATACGCATTCTAGGTGGTTTGTATATCTGAATTGATTTGTTGAATATGTTGTAGGGGCCTGTATTGGAGTCGGACTTTAATTTCAAGAATACATCTAACTTTATCTCGATCGGTGTGATTTTTTGCTATAACTTCGTCAAATCGATCCTATCTTTATATGTCGCAAGATTTTTTTCCAGATATTTCTATTCCGATGTGAGTTTGGTACCCGAAATTAAAGTTAGTACCTAAGGTCAGGCCTAGGGCAAAGTGACAATTGAGGACAAGTTAAAAAGTAGCTTAAATCAAAAGTCGGAATGATTTTTCGGCTCTCAAGTAATATAAAGTCACCAAGTCTTGCTGCTCGGCTCATCTGTCTCATATATTTGTTTTGCTTCATTTTACCCATAGCATTGTTGATGGATATTTTTCATTTTTAACCATCCAATAAATATTAACCAATCCAATTGTTAGATTATCAAATAAGTATAATATTTTATTCATGATGCATCTAAAATAGGAGCTATAATTTGACAGTTTAATTTGAACTTCTCCATGAATGCAATTTGTAAGTAATTCTTAAATGGATGCACCTCAGCCAGAGTATCTAAGATTTTGTTGTATTAAAAGTTACATAGGATTTTTGGCATTTCTCTTGTTGAATGAACGACCATTGTTGTATTTTCCCTCTGGACTGTTTATTGTTCACCACTCACTGGCGGCTCAGATTCTTCCTTTTAAGATTATTCATGAGGCTTATAAGACTCATGATATCAACGGTTTGGATTGCTGAACCTTTTGAATGGCCTGAACCTTTCCTAAGAACCAAAACAGTGTGACCCATTTGACCGAAAGTTAAGATATCGCACGTGTGCAAAACTGCCACTCGTGTGGATGGGGAAGGCTCCACAGGCATCTGGGCTAGGCAAACCTCTTATATATGAAGAGGAAATGATTTTTGACACGAAATCGGACTAAGTACTGAGTAACTCTGTACGCTTTTACCGTACCGAGTAAACTCTGTTGGGCCCACTGGGAATGTATGTGGTTTATCCACGCCGTCCATCCATTGTTCTAGCTTATTAGGTTGAACCCAAAATTGAAGCATTTCCACCGTTAAAACCTTCCTGGGCCCACATTGATGTTTATTTGTCATCCAACCAGTTCATAAGATCACACCGACATGGATGAAGGGAAAACATAAATATTAGCTTAATCCAAAACCTATGTAGCCCCCAAGAATTTTTGAATGGTAGACTTTCAATTCACGCTATTTTCTATGATGTGGTCCACTTGATCTTTAAATATGCTTATTTTTTTAATCAAGCCGTAGATAGAGGAACAAATACAGTGAGCACCCAAGTTTACCAACCTCAGTGACGGGCTCTTATTAGTTCCCACCCTGGGTCTGGAAAAATGAATGGACTGCACCTTATTATAAAAAATTATTAAAATACCCTATATTATCTTATTGAAAGATCATTGTATATGTTTAAATGTTTACATTTATGACTGGTATATAGAGACATATTTACTGTAGATTTGAATACTAACCTTTTAACTCTGATACTATGTTAAATAATCACTTGCTTTAAAAGCTCAAGATATTGTAGAATGGTGTGTGTGTGTGTGTGTGTGTATTAAAGGACTTTAACAATTATGGTACCTGCTACTCTACATCAACATTTAAAAATGACATAACTTATAGTGGAGCGGGTGACATGAAGACAATAAATGGGGTTGAGTGACCAGAGCCTTCCTTAAATGCCTTCAACTCCGGTTGGTTGTTGAGCAGTTATACACCTCCAATTACTTAAGCGATATTTGATTTTTCGTTTATTTGATAAATGTCCATGAATGAGTCATTATTGCTTGTAACATAGTTTGAAAAGAGATGGAATTCTTCTCCTCAAAAATTGGTTGGAAAGTGCCATATTGAAATAGTGGCCCCAACATGATGTATGTGACCTTTTCATGCCGTCCACTCATTTTACTAAAACATTTTAGGGCATGAGCTAACAATGAAGAGACCCAAAGCTCCAATGGACCACACCACAGGAAATGGTGGTCCATGTAAGGTCCACCATTGAAAGTTGTTTCGCTTTTTGGGAATGTTTAATAAATACCCATGAATGGGTCATTATTACTTGTAACATAGTTTGAAAAGAGATGGAATTTTTCTTCCTAAAAAATCAGTTCGATTAAAATAGTGGCCCCAGCATGATGTACGTGACTTATCCATGCCATCCATCCATTTTGCTAAAACATTTTAGGGCGTGAGCTAAAAAATGAAGAGATCCAAAGCTCAAGTGGACCACACCACAGGAAATAGTGGTCCAAGTAAGGTCCACCATTAAAAGTCGTTTCGTTTTTGGGGATGTTTAACAAATACCGTGAATGGGTCACTATTACTTATAACACAGATTGAAAAGAGAGGGAATTCTTCCACCTCAAAAACCAGGTGGAAAAATGCCCTATTAAAATAATGGCCCCAACACAATGCATGTGACTAATTATCCATGTCATCCATCCATTTTATCAAAATATTTTAGTACATGAAACCAAAAATGAAGCAGATCCAAAGCTCAAGCGGACCACACCACAGGAAATTAATAGTGTTCCATGTAATGTCCACCATTGAGCTCCTTGGGCCCACAATGAAGTTTTCTTGTCATATAACCCATTCATAAGGTCACACACATGGATAAAAGAAAACACAAATATGTGCTTAATCCAAAACTTCTGGATCCCCCCTGAAGTTTTCAACTATGGATGTTAAATTCCCACTATTTACTGTGGTGTAGTCCACTTGAGCTTTGGCTCTTCCTCATTTTTTGGATCATGCCCTAAAATGAGTGGTCGGATGGGATGAATAGTATCAATAAATCACATACATCACAGTGGGCCACCATTGTTACCCTCCAAACAGTGCCGCTGCAGGATTTATCAATGAAAATAAGCATTACTTATTTACCCAATATCCTGAATTTTCAATGGGCTAACTAACATGTGGACCGGCAGTAGCAAAACCAAGATTTTGGTCTGAATCAGAATCAGTTATCAAGGTAATTGATGACAATGGACCCACATGGAACATTTTGTACATTAAATGGATAAAGCATAACCCACAGTCGATCTTTCAGCAATCTACACCCTCCATCTGGTTGGGTCCATCATGGAATTGAGAGAGCCCCACAAAAATCTCCTACCCCTCAGAGTATATAAGGTCTTGTAAATGGACAGTATAAAAATAGAAAGGGAAAGAGTCCATCAATCATGCAGTAAGATCATCTCATGGAGATGTTCTTGCTCAAAAATATGATGGGGATGTTTTAGCAGGGACCATCCACAAGTGAGGCTTGCCAGACACAACTTAGATCACGAATCTACCATTGCAATCAAACTGAAAGCAGAGTTGCCACGGAAAATTTTGGTGACTTTACTGTGGGATTTGACTGGGCTACATTCTGCTGTCAAATAATGACAGGATGAGTAGGTATTTAACCATACAACTTTAACAACTTTCAAATGGGATCCGATTCAATGAGGCCAAAGAAATCCCAAGCTTAGTAAGGCCTTCACAGGCCAAAATTTGATTGGGCCATCTGCTGTTGTCGGAGATGGGCCATCAAAAGCAATTTTTAAGGGGTTTAGTAGTGTTTTTCGACTTTCATCAAATCTACTTCCTTTCAAATATGTTTTGTGTGGCTACATCTCTTACAATAATAAGAAATTTTTTATAAAGATCTTTATGTGATACTTGTTAGAATATTTACTCTGTATTCTATATCTTTTCATAATCGTTAGTTACAAATATCTAAGACTAGAATAAATCTTCTATTTTTGGCTATACAAAGCTGACAGATCTATAGAAAGGTACAAGGTAAGACTTGTGGCAAAAGGGTATACACAAACTTATGGTGTAGACTACCAAAAAACTTTCTCACCAGTACCTAAACTAAATATTATTAGAGTGTTGTTATCTCTTGCAGCGAACTTAGATTGGCCACTACATCAGTTTGACGTGAAGAACGCCTTTCTTCATGGTGATCTTGAAGAAGAGGTGTATATGGACATTCCTCCAGGCTACTCAGTGATCACAGGAACTAATGAGGTGTGCAAGTTGCAGCACATCGCCCCTAATCTTGTCCAGTCGGTCGTCAAGGCCATCTAAGAAAATATACACCCGGTCTTCTTGAAGGATAGTATTGTATTTGTGAATATCAACTGCACACTCCATTGGATTAGGATGTCGGAAGTCAATCTCACACCATAACTCCTAAAGATCGTTGCAGTATTGCTCCAGGGAGCCTCCAGCTTGTTTAAGCTTCGTCACACAGTGTCTGAGGTCATATACCTAAGACATATCACTACCATCAAAATAGGTGGTAGCAATGGAGTCCCACACCATTTTGGCAGTAGGAAACCAAATGAAATTCCCTATCAATGAGGAATCCATTGAGTTAATTAGCCAACTTTTGACAATAGCATTGTCTGTGCGCCATTTGCGAAAGGAAGGATCTGTCGACGGTGGTTGTGGAAAATCGCCATTGACATATCCCAACTTGTCTTTGCCCGAGATATACATCTCAACAACTTGGGACCAAAGGGCATAGTTGGTGTCATCCAACTTGATGCCAATCGGAGCAATAGGGGGTTCGGTGGACAGGGTCGGTGTTTGACTTTGCTAAGTGCTTCAGTGATTTTTGTTGTGAATTCGGTGAACATGGAATCGGACTGAGATGCACCAGTGTGGTGCTCTGTATCAGAATCCGATGACATGGTTGGCGAGGTAAGGAACGGCAAGTATTAGGGTTTTCGGGAACGAGAAGACCCTGGATTTGGCTATGATACCATGTCAGAATATTTACTCTGTATTTTATATCTTTTCATAATTGTTAGTAACAAATATATAAGGCTAGAATAAATCTTCTATTTTTGGCTATACAAATCTGGTTCCTATAATCATGCACCCGTGAGAAGGAAAGGATTTCTTTCTATCCCTCTTCCTATAATTTCTCCATCTACCAATATATTACAACTCACGCCAACAATACTTATCTCATTGATCTCTTTTCTTCCCTGAAAATATCTAAGCAACTTATAAAAAGAAAAAAAATTAAGTCAGGAATGGCTTTGATTGTGAAAGATCGGCCCAATGAAATTAAAATGGGATCTTTTTAGTACTCTGGTAGTGTCTCACACTTGATATGCAAGCAATTAAAAATTGAAGACATGGCATGCATTAACTTAAAGTAAAACACCAACTTATGCAACTCACTTTATTAAGTCCCAACTTAAATTGGTCAATCAAACTTAACCTCTATCTCATGAATACTTGTTCATTGAGGGTTTTTTTAATTTATTTATTTATTTTTAAAAACCATCCAATAAATATTCACCAATCCAACGCTTAGATTATCAAATAAGAGTAGTATTTGGTTTATGATACATATAAAATGAGACCTATAATTTTAACAGTTTAATTTAAATTTTACCATAAATGCAATGTATGGGTCATTCTTAAGTGGATACATATCACCAACCACCTCCAGCAGAGTATAAAGATTTCATTATATTAATAAAAAGTTTTGGCCTTTTTCTTCTTGAATGTGAACTATTGTTGTATTTTCTTTCCAGATTATTTATTTGACGGCCACTCATTGGGCGGCTGAGATTCTTTTTAAGGAGCTATTTTATTCATGAGGCTTATGGTATCAAGAGTTTGGATCACTGAACCTAATGTAATAGGTCTAAACAGTGTGACCCATCTGGGGAAAGCTAGGTTTTGCACGTGTGCAAAATTGCCACTCATGTGGATGGGCAAGGCTCGACAGTTACTGAGGAATAGATTTTGGAGATGCAAATTTCTCCAAGCAAATTACTTAAATACTCTTTTATCATCTTATTGAAAGATCATTGTATAAGTTTAAATATGTAAATTTATAGGAGAAATTTAAATTAAAAATAGGAGAAAATACTGTGGCAAATAATTTTTAAAGAATCAGGCAACGGTTGGGTCCATCATGGAATTGAGAAAGCCCCAAACATATCCTGTCCATCAGAGTATCTAGAGCCGACAATTAATGTCTTGTAGATGGCCAGCGGAAAAAGAGGGACGCGGATGCTAGGTGGGGGCCACCATGATGTTTGTAAGAAATCCACTCTATCCATCCGTTTATGCGGATTGATGTAGGATGAGAGACCAAAAATCAGGTGGATACAAAACTCAAGGTGGCCATACGAGAGGAAACAATGGGGATTCAGTGACTACCCTTGAATCATTTGTATGGCCACAAAAGTTTCAAATTATTATTATTATTATTTTTTTTTCTCACTTTATCGGAGTGGGAATAACCTTATAAACAGTTTGGATGGTATTTAAACATCAAGGTAGAGGCCAAGGAGGTTTCAAAGGTAGGCAACTCTTTCTCCAGTTTTCCCTCTCATCTGACTTCCTTGACTTTTGGATCCACTTGATTTTTGGTCTCATGTCTTGAAATGATCCGGAAAAATGAATGGACCGAGTGGATTTCTAACTTCTAACAAACATCACAGTGGCCCCACTAGCATTCCATCAACTTTGGCATGTCTGCGTCCCAAAAAGAGAAAGGAAAAGTGTCCACCAATCATGTACCAAAATCATCTGATGGGAAGTTCTTGCTAAAAAAAATGATGGTGATGCTTAAGTGGGGACCATCTACAAGTGGGGCAACCAGGAACAACTTGGATTACTAATCTGCCATCCAGATAAAAAACAAAGTGGACTGACTGCCTAGTGACCCGATGTGGTGGGATTGGAGTGGGGCACGTTCTGCTGGTACAGATGAGCCCAATTAAGTACATACTCGACTAAACAACTTTCAAACATTCTTTGTATGACCCAATCAAATTCCACCAAGTTGGGTTACGAGGCAATTAGCCTCCCATCAAACCAATCTAAGAATTTTTGGACAGAGCTCCTTACTCCGCGGTACTCTCCTTGGCTCTCTTTTTTCCATCCTTTTTGTTTTTTAAAATTTTCAAAACCAATACCCTCTTTCTCCATGATGTGATGAGGGGTAGGGCTATACATCGAGCTGAGTCGAGCCGAGGTGGGCCAAGCTCGACTTGACTCATCCATGCTATACTCGAGTTCGAGCTCACCCTCGAGCTCAACATTGAAGCTTGGCTTGTTTACCAAAGCTTTCGAGTCGAGCTAGTGTTCGAGTCGAGTCGAGTTTATCTCGAGTTGAGTCGAGTTTACCTCAGCAGGGTAAGGGAAAGAAAAAGAGGGAATGGGGACAGGTAGGGTCCGGTAGGATTTTTCAGTAAAAACTTTTAAGTTTTAACTTTTTTAAAAAAAGCTTAAAAATATATATTTTATATATTTAATATTAATATAATATATATAATATATATTATAAAAATATATTACTCGAGTCGAGCTCGAGCTCGAGCTCGAGCTTTGAGCCGAGTCGAGTTCAAGTCGAGTTGAGTTGAAATACACCATGGTCGAACTTGGCTTGAACTCAACTCGAGCTTTGGTAAACAAGCTTGACTTGCCTTGAGTCGGCCTTTCAAGCCGAGTCAATCCGAGCTGAGTCGAGCCGAGTCGAGCGAGCTTTTCGAGCTAGCTTGACTCATGTACAGCCCTAATGAGGGATGACTCTAGCTACATAAGCACAATACATGTGCGAGATCAACAACCACATGGGGTCCACCTTGCTTGATTTTTGGGCTGATGAATGTTAAGAGAGGGATCCACATGATAAACACCTAGGATCTTACACAAACTTTTTTGGTCACCAACCGGGCATGACAACACCCACATGATAAACACCTAGGATCAACACCCACATGACACGGCTGGTTCGTATAGCATCTATTTTGGTGAAAGAGAGTGCTATTTAGCCCAAAACAGGCACATTTCCATTCCATTACTAGTAATCCATAGCTGAATCATTCTCAAAACAATGAAATGCACGAAAATGCCAACAAATAAATTTATGGTGGATTGACGGAGAAGTTTTCAGGATCCGAAGTCGATGAGGAAAATTAGGTATTGAATTGTCGATCTTGAAATTGACTAGCACGGTTTTCCAGCCATTTGCCACCAACCCGAAAAGAACAAGAAGAAGAAAAGAAAAGAAAAAAAAGAACAAAAAATGAAAGGTAATGAAGAAACCAGCCAAATCAGCATTTCAGCTGATCCCACCAACTATTGGGTCTGATTATTCTTGTGTTCATATGTCATTTGAAGATGGTCCATAACACCAGCACATGGACAATTACAGGGCCGGTGGCAGTTTCATGACAGTATGGAACAGTAGAATCAATTCCAATATTTCCACTTCTTATTGCATTTAGAATCCAATTAGGACTAATTCAGGAGCTTGTATTTGAAATGCATTAGAATCCAAATCACAGACCAAGGTGCTTCTCTAATCCTTAATTGTTTGGCAGCATACAATAGGTAGGCATGGAATCCAAAAATAAAAAGGAAGAATTTGATTACTAAATCAACTTTAATATCCCAAATTAGTGTACATACATAATATTTAACAAAATAATTATAACAAGTCTATCAAGTATATAGTTTGGCCTAAAAGGGCAAAATTCCAAGCTCAAGTGGGACACAAGCATAGGATCACAAATGAGCAAATGGCCAATGATTTTTTAACTGCCAATTTACATAACTAATGTTTGGACTATTCAAATCATTCTATTAATGTAATTTTAATGATCCAATGGATAATTTTATTGTTTTTGTATTATCAGTATTGGCATGTGTACAATAGATCAGTAGCTTAGTGACACCTCCCTGAGGCATGTGACTCTTCAGCCTTTAAAAATGAGTTGAAAAGGCATTTCACTCCAATCACGATCACAAGAGAGATTTCAAAACGTATTAAAACCGTGTATTTCAAGTATCTCCAAATTCATGGTGACATAAATTCAGTCATCTTTTGATAATTTTATGAATTCTAGCATTAGACAGACTGGGAGGCGATCACCTAAGCAAGGGACCCACGCAAGCAGGGCTGCTGCGAAATTTCACAAATACCCATTTGCCTGTGTGGACCAATCAATGCACATTTGTTTTAATTTTTCTAAAGCGAACCAACACATTTAATGAGGACCTCTACAACCTGCGGATATGTCCATATAGAGCTGGAAAAGATTGGACCATGGCCTGAATGTGCCACAGCTGCAAATACCCATCAGGCTATCTGAAACATCTAATCAATGCCTGCCAGTGAACAGTTAAAAGGACAAGTAGGAATCCATTTACATTTAAGTGTGGTAAAGGGTATTAATCCAATTGCTAGAATCCTTTAACAGTGGGAATATCAGGCCATGAGTCACCAATGGACTGGCGAACAATGAGGCATATTGGACAGTGATGTAGAGCGGGTTGCGAACAATGAGGCATATTGGACAGTGATGTAGAGCAGGTTGCAAACAATGAGGCATATTGGACTACGCTAGGTTGCCCACACTGGATTTGTGAGATTCCATCCGATCGACGGTCAAAAGTCCATTTTATTTTCATTTTTACTATAATTAGTAAGTTTTAGCTGGTGTATAACTTTTGATCCTTTGAGTTTTAGGAGTCATGCCCAACATGAAAAGGGCTTATAAAAATTAGGAGAATGGCCATGAAGTCTAGTAGGAATGATGACCGTCTATGAATAGTAAGTTTACTATTTAAAGTAAGTCACGTTTTTAGGTAGTTTTGAGTATAAAATTCCGTCCAACGGTTGAGCTCATTATTTAAAGGATTGTAATTTCTTTTTTTTTTTTTTAATCATCAATCAATTTATTTTTGAATTTATTAAAAATTATTTCTATTTTATACCTCCTGGGAAACTCCGTGAGGAATTCAGAGAGCTCCATGGATTCGGAGTAGTTATCGCTGAGGAAGACGGTGATCTACCTCATCACGTCCTTCCCTGCGTCAGACAGTTCTGATCAGCATAGAAGTAAAACAGTTCCCACCGTAGAGCTGCACTTGAGCAACAAGTCTTCATACTCCGGAATGAAAACATAGGAAACACACCATGCAATGACCAAAACCCAGTTTACTGCATGACCATTCTTTCCGGAAGAAACCATTGGATCGGAAGGCTGAAAGGAAAAGACCCATTTGATCATGGTTCTGAAGACAGCCCAGCGAAGTTGTGAAACATGGATGGTTGCAAAAATCAGTGACATTCTTGTCTACACCATCTTTTATTTGAAAGCAACAATTGAGAAGTGGAGATTCAATTCCCAGATTTCTAGCTCTAATGATATCTAGGGTATTGATGACACATGAAGAGGTAAATGGAGGACAGATAAGAGATGTCCTTTAAAAGAGACCACACAATCCCACTTGAGATCGTTACCGTTGATTCTAACGAAGTGTCTTAAAGGAGACAAAATCAGGGTGAATTTTCTCTCCTTAGAGACTTGCTGGATTGGAAAATCAAATACTAAAAGAGGAACACATACCTAAACGGTTACACCTCCCAACTTTCATTTCTTAATGGGAAATATTATATCTTGTATTTGTTTCAATTCCCAAGCTGGAAATGATTACATAGAATGCGGGCCCCACCTGCCTTGCGGACTCGGCTTCAGTAGTGACCCCTCCATATCAGTACTGGTCAGTGCTGGAAAAGCTCTATGTGCCCCCACCATGATGTATGTGTCTTACCCACACCGTCCATCCAATTTGCCAGCTCATTTTAGGGCATGAGGCAGATCCAAATCTCAGGTGGACCACACCACAGGAAACAGCGGTGATTGAACACCCACCTTTAAAAACTTCCAAGTCCCACTGCGATGTTTATTTGCTATCCAAACCTGTTGATTGGGTCAGGCAGACCTGGATGAAGGTAAAACACAAATATCAGCTTTGATCTAAAACTTTTGTGGCTCCCACGGAGTTTTTAATGGTGGGCATTCAATCACATTTGTTTCTTATGGTGTGTTTCACCTGAGATATGGATCTGCCTCATTTTTTGGATCATGACCTAAAATGATCTGAAAAATAAAAAGGATGGACGGCGTGTAAAACACATACATCATGGTGGGGCCCACAGCTTTTTCCAGCAATGACCAGTACCGAGCTTGGTACCGGAGTGGTCACTACCGAATCCCAAGTCCCTTGCTTCACAGTTACCATGTGGGCCTGTGATCGATCTGGGCCATTCATCAGGTAGCGTGCAACGTGAACATGCCATGTACCAAAAGTCGGGGAACTACACTAATGAAGTGAGCTATGGAGTGTTGAATTTGGAATACAAGCGATCTGCCTGATCAGCAAACCAATATTATTTTCTGGCCAAGGGCACATGACCTGAAGAATAGCCCAAATCCCTGATATGCATTTCATCCGATGGTGGGAACGAGACACCGAACGGTCGCTGTGAGGTAGGTCCCCCATTCTATCAAAAGCCAACTGGAAAATGAATGTAAGCCAAAAGGGTGGGGCCTAACTAGTGACTCCCTCTTTCTTAAAAGGGAATAAGATTGTGAGAAATCTGAGCAGTGCATAAGGTGGTCCCCAGTATGAAGATGCACAAAAATCAGGTCAGTCTGCTCTTCAGGTGGATCAGCTCCATCCAAAAAGAAAGGACAGTTAAAACAAACTTGCCAAGATTCCACATTTCCATTTGCAAGCATGTCCTTCCAGTATGAACAGAGGGGCCAGATTTTCGCCTCAAATCATCCTCATGGTGGGGTTCTGGTGTCCCACACACATGCCAGGATTGCCATGTGTGAAGAGTGAATGCCAGTTAGGAGGGACTACAATCCACTGAATTATATATCAGACAATCTGAATCATGCAACTCAGTTCTCTACACCTCATTCCAGACCATTATACTAATCAGGCAAATGCTAGCCAGACAAAAAAAGGGAGATAGCTCACCTTTAAAGTTCAAAGATACATTGATCATAAGGCTGGAATCGATCGGTCCTTGCGATTATGAAGCTTTTCCTCACTCACAGTCAAACAAATCTTTTGGACAACAGTAACAGCCTTCTATAGTGTGATATGATCAGAGCATCTCTGTGGCAGACCCGCATGAAGCAAAGCACACGACATTATACGGCATTGATGAGCAGGCATCTATTCAATTTCAGTCTGTTCTTGTACAGACGTAACCGTATCATTCCTCATATCAAGGAGATCATCATCTAATAACCATTGATCAGCATCCTTGAACTTCTAAATCAAGGAGAGAAAACAAGAACAGTTGAAATTGTAATGACAATTCCATAGAAAGAAGATGCATCCAAAGCTCCTTTCTGCAAAGCCAGACCCAGGTCACATAACCTCTTTCTCTACAACTACTAGTAAAGAAATTCTATTTCCTGCAACAAATGCATCTCCAAGTGCTGTTTTCATCATCAGAAATAACCCAAAAGGAGAAAAAGAATATCAATTCCACTCTCTCAGCTTCCCAAGAATCAACCCTCTACAGGGACTCAAATCAGTTCTCCCTCTCTCCCCATTCTCTTCCAAATAATCAAGAATTCTCGCAAGTGGTAACAATCCGAAGCTGCCGGGGCAGTTCAGCTTCACCGCTCCTCCTCCAAAAAGCCCTCCTCCACCACACTTCAAACGCCCGCTGTATGTTGGGGCAATCCTCGCCCGAATTCAAGAACCGGTCGAACCAGGAGAGTAAAATATCTTGCTGCCAAGAGAGTGGCAGTGTGAGGATTGTATTGCTGAGGCCATCCTCAATCAGGTGGCGGTCAAGCCCCTTGCAGGCCCTCCTCATCCACCCAAAATCATCATAGAATGGCTCCAACCACGTCCGCAGCAGCAAGCACCTGATCTCCTTCGACACCAAGATCTGCCCTTTCCCAATCCCGACAAATAGACGGGCGGTCACCCTGCTCACTTCGTACCGTTGAATTGCCGGGACCTTTGAATGCACTTCCGAGAGCTCGGCCTGGCCTGCCCATGACTTCAAGAACTCATCTGCAATTTGACGGTCAATCATAATATCCAGAATCCAGTGCAAATTGTCTGCTTGCCGGGCAATCTGACCCACATCACCAAAACCAACAGCCTCATTAGCAACCGCAAGGAAATTCGACCTGAGCAGTCCTAGACACCCATCGCACGCAGAATACAGAGACTCCTTGCTCAGATCACTCTGAGCAGAGGCATTTTCTCTCAGCATTTTCGAAACCAGCCCTTTCATATCTCGCCTGGCCTTCTCATCTTTCCCCTGCAGAACCACCTGTAAAAGCCGTAGCAGGACTTCCTCATTGCCTTCTTCAGCAACAGGGACTTCCACAGAGACCCTCTTCAGGACTTCTCCAGCACTCTCGAGATGCAGTTGTGAGAGCAGTGCAGCAACCTTCTCCTCCTCATCTTCCGCCCAAGGAGCCGCTTCCAAATACTCCAAACACGACAAAACCCCAGCATCGAATCCAATGGCAGCAGAAACCTTGAAAAACAGAACAAGATCCAAACACCCCCAATATGAATCAAGTCCAAAAAATCCAACCAACCCAAATTCTAATCAATTCAAATGAAATCCAAAAACCCAATTCCCAACAAAATCAGATGAAATCCAAACAACCCAAAAACCCCATTTCCACAAATAGTCAAACCCAAACACCCCAATTCCAATCAATTGAACGGATTCCAAAGAAACCCAATTCCAGCCAAATCCAATTCTTCAACAAAATGACAAGATAATTACAAAAATACCTTCAAAATGGCGAGGACTTTGGGGACATCTTCTTTCATGAGCCGCTTCCGAATGTCCTTACAGTACATGAGCCTCAGCGTCTCCATATAGACCTCAATGTCATCACAGTCGGGGATCTCGATAGGATACGGCAATGGCGTCCGCTGCTGCTTGAGCCTGGTGGCGAAGGACCGGCTGTGGGCCGTGAGGATCGGACGGTGGACATTCAACGACACGGTCAGCCCGTCCTTGGAGCTGAGGGTGAGCCTGACGTCGCTCGACACAGGGTCATTGAACTGGTTCCCAGGGCTGCAGCTGCCCAAGATCTCCACCACCCGCTCCTGCAGCAGCAGCTGCTTGTCCTGCGTCGAGGCAGGCGTCCTTCCGGCGGGGGGATGAGCAGCCGCCGACGGAATTGGGTTCCTGAGGTGGCAGTCCTGCTCGTTGGCCATCATCTCGAATAGGGTCGGGCTCGATCGAGTCTTGTCGAGCGGCACCGGAGGCGGCGGCGACATGGGATTCAAGAGCCCAGCGTTGAGGGCGGTGTTAAATTTCGTGTAGCTCGCGGGATACGGAGCGTAAGCAGAAGAAGATGAGGTGGAGTCCATGACAGGAGAGATCCTACCGGGGGAGACTCTGATCGTGAAAGGTGACGGCGATGGGGAGTTGACAGTGACGGTGACGGATACAGGTTCGGATTCGGGTAGGGCAGGCGTGCGGGTTCGGGTCGGAGGAGGGGGAGGAGGAGGAGGAGGAGGAGGAGGGGAGGGTTTTGAAGGGGCGGAAACGGCGCAGCACCACGCACTTTCAGTAGACACGACGGTTGGGGGGTCGCGCTTATCCGAAGAGGCGGAGGTGGAAATGGTAGTCTCGCGGCGCTTGCGACGTTTGGGCTTCGGCTGCTGCGTTTGGGTTTTTAGATGAGCCGATGCTGCCATGAAACGAGGGTTGTCTTTTGTGGGAGAGAGAGACTTTTGAGGGGGCGGAAAATCAAAGGAAAAGGGCGATGGATACAAAATGTAAATACGAGATGGACAGAATCAAGGGCTGGTTTTGGATTTTGGGGCCCGAGGGAGGGAAAAAGAGTGAAAAAATGGGCGAGTCCTTCGATGGATTGGGTGTGGAAAAGTTAAATTAATAAGAGAGAGACTGAGAGAGAGATGAATGAGGAGTAACGAGAAATGGGGTTTTTGTCAGTTTGCCTCAGAACAGAAGAGGGTATGTATGGAAATCACGTTACAAAAGAGAGGTTCTGTAGGTTTTGAATTCGTTTTGTATCTGTCGCGATGGAGGAACGGCTGTGTGTCGCTGTCTAATGTGGCTCACATGGTAAGTTGATCAGATGAATTGAACCGTTCATGTTGTTTTTGATACTATCGATAAGATATTGTAGAAAAATTGATTTTTATTGATGATCCTAAACTTCAATTTATAGAGTTGGATAGGAGTGGTTGAAATTTTTCTTTCTGTTTTTTTAAATTCATCTACCGATTGTAGTAGTAAAAAGCATCTGCTTATGGTAATTTTGTTAAAGTGGCCTCAGATTCTACCACATTGACGGTTCTAATTATTGTACCACTCGACGTGTGGGACAAGCGATCCGCGACACACGGTGGCTCTGAGTCGCGACGGAGGGAAATGAATTCGTGGATTTTTATGTCCGCATGGATCGGCCGACCGCTTTTGATGTTTCCCCCATGGACTGTCAGGCAGCCGATTGATTCGCGTGAGGGGGAGATTAAAGAAGGCAACGTATCACACATGTGAAGGATCTGGAATTTCATCTGCTGGGGGATGTTCTGGCCCATATGCTTCACACGTGTAAGTAAAACGGATGGTTAGATGAATCTGATGACCAATGGTCTGTATTTAAAGCACGTTTACGAAACTCTTGTAGACTGTACCTACTTAATTTTGATATCTACACGTTAGAATCTATGTAATTAGTGGTCCAGATTCTCTATTACAATGCACCCCAGCACGTGCGCTGCGAATAGCTTTCTCGATACCTCCTCGCGCGAATCGCCTCATCAATCTTCATTAGGATGATACCAAACCCCAGGGTTTACAAAGTGAAGGACGTGAGGGCTCAGCTTCTCTCTTTACTATCGCTTTTGTTATCCGTTGCCAAGCTTCTCGCTTCGTAGTCCTCGCGACACGGATTTGAGTGGTCCCGCTCATTTTTACGTTGGTGGAAGGTGGGCCCTTGTCCGCATGGGTCCCACCATTCGCATGCCTGAAGTAACTAACCAGCTGCATGCGTAGGGTAAGTACCTTTTTCTCTCTCCCACTCCGTACTTCGTAGGGCGTCCATCTTATGTGGGGACCACACTCGATTAGTGGAGATGAAATGCTAACATGCATCGGCCGCGACATAAAAGTTCTGTGCAGCTTACTATCACCGTACACGTGGCACAGAATCCCGGTGTTCTCAGACTGTTGCTGCCGCGGACCACCATGTGGATAGGCTGCATCCGAAAAGGCAAGTGGATTGGACCGTCGTAACCATCAGTGGCCTGCAAAAAGGACAGTCAAAGGCAACGGTCCACATTGAACCAGCAAAACTCACAAGGACGGGATGGCCAGGATTATTCAATCACAGCCAATTTCGGTCCACAGCCCATCAGCATGGTGGCCCACTAGATGAACGGTCCCAATCATGAGACAGCTTGCCACGTGTACTTTTACCATGGACAGCTAGTTCTTTCACCGGGACCCATTGTGGGTGGAGTCTTGATGTGGAACACCTGTCAACGGGCCCAGCGTAGGTCTTGGCCCGAATTTTGAACTGCGATGGGTCAACCCTATTCAAAATTCTGAATTTAGGCCCGAGCCCGGCCCATTGACGCCCCTAAGTGGCAGGGGAGCATTTTAGGTGCGGTCCCACCCTTACCAAAGACCGTACGGCCCTTACCGTGTGGCCCACCTTAGTGTATTTATTGTATATCCACACTGTCCATCCGATTTTTCACAAATGTTCAGGGCATGAACCCAAAAATAAAGCATATCTAAATCTCTGGTGGACCATACCAGAAGAAGCAGTTGTGATTGAATAACCCACCATTAAAACTTCTTAGGGCCCACCCTAATATTTCCGTAATATTTATTTTCCATCCAACCTGTTAAAAAGGTCAAAAGAATCTGAATAAAAGGGGTAAAACAAATATCAGCTTGATGCAAACTTTTGTGGCCCACAGGAAGTTTTTATTAGTCAATCACCACTGTTTCCTAAGTTGTGGTCAACCTGAGATTTGTATATATTTAATTTTTGGGTTCATTCCCTATAAAGATCCGGAAAACCAGATGGACAGTTTCGATATACATAAATATATCAAGGTGGGGCCCACATTAAGGACTGCACTGACTTAGGTGAGGCAGAGGCTCACCTTATCCACTCCCATTGTGGAGTTTCAATGGTCACGCATGTGATCTGTTAACAGATAATTAAAAAAAAAATAGCCAACATTTACAGTTGTCTTGAAATTGAAATCTTTGGCATTATTGACCATCCATAAGGTGGCCCACTAGTTGAATCTTCATCGATTGTAGGATCCTCATTTGATAAAGGTCCTAGGTACTATGATCTTGGATACTCCTGTGGACCACCTAATTTGTCAGGAAGAGGAGGAATTATACCGTTATAATGCATAAGACCGTTTTGTGTTCCTAGAATCATAGTCACATGGGACCGTTGACACCCCGAGCGGAATAGGTGCGGTCCCACCCCCACCCAAGACCGTACGGCCCTTACTGTGTGGCCCACCTTAGGGCGTGTTTGGGCAGTGGGATTAGAAGGGATTGGGTGGGATGGGATTCATCTGTTCCTGTGCCAATTCCACTCATGTTTGGGAAGAATGGAAAAGCTTGGAATTAGATTAGATGGAATTGCATTGGGTCCATGCCTATTTTACTCCATGTTAGCAAGTTGTGTAGGTCTCACCATGGTGTGTGGGCTATATCCACACCGTCCACCCATTTTTTGAGATATTTTAGAGCATGGGCCTAAAAATCAGGTAAATCTAAAGCTCAAGTGGACCCCACCATAGAAAGTAATAGGGATTGAATACTTACCGTTGAAAACTTCTTTGGGGCTACATAAGTTTTGGATCTACCTCAATTTTAGGCCCATGCCATCAAATGAGGTTACAAAACAAACGAACAATTTAAATATAACACGTGTGTTATTCTCAATAATTTTAAATGACAGCGGGTATATCCATTCAATGTACCATCGTATTACCAACAACGCAAGGCATTAATCTTATCCCATGGCAGCAGGGACAATCCCTGCCATGGGTAATAATTATGTTTTTTTAATCCCATTCACCAATCCCTTCTAATCCCACTGCCCAAACACGCCTTTAATGTATTTATTGTAAATCTACACTGTCCATTTGGTTTTCCAGAAATGTTCAAGGCATGAACTCAAAAAAAAGTAGATCTAAATCTCTGTGGATCATGCTAGAAGAAGCAGTCGTGACTGTGACTGAACATCCCACCGTTAAAACTTCTTAGGGCCCACCCTAATGTTTCCATAATATTTATTTGCCATCCAACCTGTTGGTAAGGCTAGAAAAATCTTAATAAAGGGAGAAAATCAAATATTAGATTTATGCAAACGTTTGTTTTTTTTTATGTTAGCCACCCCCGCTAGGGATCGATGCCAAGATCTCAAGTCTTGAAACGAGGTATCTCCTGTTTGCCAGTTGAGCTATGGTTCTAGGTGTTGATTGATTGATGGAGGTACACACACTCCATGTTAGCCACCCCCGCTAGGGATCGATACCAAGACCTCAAGTGTTGAAACGAGGTATCTCCACTCAGTTTGCCAATTGAGCTATGGATCTAGGTGTTGATTGATTGATGCCAACCTTATGTGGCCCACAATAAGTTTTTAATGGTCAATCACTACTGTTTCCTAAAGTGTGGTCCACCTGAAATTTGGATATACTTAATTTTTTGTCGCCCTATATATATCCGGAAAACCATATGGACAGCATAGATATACAATAAATACATCAAGGTGGGTTCCACATTAAGGGTTGCATTGACTTGGGTGAGGCCGAGGCTCACCTAATCCACTCCCATAGTGGAGTTTCAATGTTCACTCATGTGATCTGTTAACAGGGTCCTTACTCTTACCCGGGTGGTAGACTCCCGGGAGTTTCAACACCGGGTCAAGGGTTCGAATACCCACCCGTGGTGAAATTCCATGGCATGCATGTGTGGGGTGTG
Source organism: Magnolia sinica (assembly GCF_029962835.1). Taxonomy (NCBI): domain Eukaryota; kingdom Viridiplantae; phylum Streptophyta; class Magnoliopsida; order Magnoliales; family Magnoliaceae; genus Magnolia; species Magnolia sinica. The sequence continues at coordinate 92,805,415 of NC_080578.1, forward strand.
TGTACGTGTGGGTTCGAATACCCACCTGTGGCGAAATCCCATAGTGTGTGTGTGGGGGGGTGGGGGGGTGTGTGTGTGCGTGTGCGTGTGTTACAAAAAAAAATAATAATAAATAAATAAAATGTGATCTATTAATGGATAATTCAAAAAATAGGCAACATTTACAATTGTCTTGAAATTAAAATCTTTGGCATTATTGACCATCCAGAACGTGGCCCACTAGTTGAATCTTCACCGATTGTAGGATCCTCATTTGATAAAAGGTCCTAGGTACTATGATCTTGGATACTCCTGTGGACCACCTAATTTATCCTATAGTAGGAAGAGGAGTTATACAGTTACGATGCACCGGACCGTTTTGCGTACCTAGAATCATCGTCACATGGAGACCATTGACACCCGAGCGGAATAGGTGCGTTCCCACCCTCACCCAAGACCGTACAGCCCTTACCGTGTGGCCCACCTTAGTGTATTTATTGTATATCCACACTGTCCATCCGATTTTCCACAAATGTTCAGGGCATGAAGCCAAAAATAAAGTAGATCTAAATCTCCGGTGGACCATGCTAGAAGAAGCAGTCGTGATTGAACATCCCACCGTTAAAACTTCCTAAGGCCCATCCTAATATTTCCGTAATATTTATTTTCCATCCAACCTGTTAAAAACGTCAAAAAAATCTGAATAAAAGGGGAAAAACAAATATCAACTTGATGCAAACTTTTGTGGCCCACGAGAAGTTTTTAATGGTCAATCACCACTATTTTCTAGGTTGTGGTCAACTTGAGACTTGTATATATTTAATTTTTGGGCTCATGCCCTATAAAGATCCGGAAAACCAGATGGACAGTGCAGATATAAATAAATACATCAAGGTGGGCCCCACATTAAAGGCTGCACTGACTTGGGTGAGGCCGAGGCTCACCTAATCCACTCCCATAGTGGAGTTTCAATGGTCACTCATGTGATCTGTTAACAGATAATTAAAAAAATAGCCAACATTTACAGTTCTTTTGAAATTGAAATCTTTGGCATTATTGACCATCCATAACGTGGCCCACTAGTTGAATCTTCATCAATTGTAGGATCCTCATTTGATAAAGGTCCTAGGTACTATGATCTTGGATACTCCTGTGGACCACCTAATTTGTCCACTGGTAGGAAAAGGAGGAATTATACAGTTACGATGCATCAGACCGTTTTGTGTACCTAGAATGATAGTCATATGGGGACCACTGTGGATGTCTGATCAACCATTAATCTTCCATACTTAATTTCCAGCCATCCGATCTTTGGCATTCTCTCTGGACCATTTCCATTTTTATTTATTTATTTATTTTACTTTCTTTGTAACTGTCATTTTGTGTAGCCTGGATCTCGGAATCATGGTTAGATGTATAGAATGGTCCATCACAGCTCTGCTCTGACCCACCCCTTCTTTCTAATTAGAAGGGCTTGCCTGTTTTTCTATTTAGAAGGGTAAATGGATAAATAGTAATAAATAGATAATGATTATGTATTCTTGTAATTGTGTGGGTAATTTAGCTGCATCAATTTTTTCTTCGCAATAAAATAATAATTTTATAATGTAAAAATATAATTATTACAATTTACTTCACTTTATATGTTATTTGGCTCTAGGGTACAGATTAGGTGTCACCCATGTAAGCTTAATGGGTGTTACCCTCATTGTAGGGCCCACCTTGATGATAAGACGTGTATCCACTTTGTCCATTCATTTTTAGGATGTGGTTCCAAAAATTAAGCAATTCCAAATCTCAAGTGGACCACACCATAAGAAATAGTGATGATTGAATGCTCGCCATTAAAAACTTCCCACGGCCCTATGTAAGCAGATCTGTAATATTTTTTTTGCCATTCTACCTGTTGGTGAGGTCAACAAGAACTGGATGAAGGGAAAAATACAAAGATTGGCTTGATCTAGAACATTTGTATCCTGCAAAATGGTTTTAATGGTCATTCACCACTTTTTTATGTGGCGTACACTAGAGATTTAGATCTACTTAAATTTTGGAATAATGTCATTCAATGAGCTGAAAAAACAGATGGGGCAACATGGATATGAACACAAACTCATCAAGGTGGGGCCCACATGAGCTAATTTGTTCCCCAATTTATGAGTCATAATTCTGCACAGCTAAAAATGACAATGATGACTCATTTACATTGCATTTAAGAAGAAATTGAAAATTATAATCAATTTCCATTCCTCATTAGAGTAAAATCTTTTCTCAAAAACTCAATTGATTAGAAAAGAGATTTTCTCTAACACGGCTTTAAATGACAAAATATAGAAAGATTGCAATTCAAGCACTGAAAAACGCAATAGAACTTTTTTTACAAAACAAATACATGTAAGCTTCTCTTTCTCCAGTGCAGAAGTTAGTTTATCGTCCACTTATGTTATGATAGTAAGTTGCTTAAGATAAGCTACTTATTCCACAAGTATCTTATCTTAGTTTCTACTCATTAAGAAGATATGTTTATCAAACAACATACTTATCAACTTCTCATCTCTTTCATCCTTCTATGCTTTTCTTCAATAACTTAAGAAAATTTAAAAAGCTTTAAAAAAAAAAATAACTGAAGCAATTGTATGCTTTTTAAGTAAAAAAAGTTATTTATATTCGATCATAAACCAAACTTACTTATTTGAAATAAGTCACTTATCTATTGTTATAAGTAGAAAAAGTAACTTATGTGGTGATATCCAAACGTGCCCTTAGTGTTTCCTTGTTTCCCTTAGTGAGTACTCTTAAAACTAATGAGTAGAGAATACACATATAAAACTCACCATCTAAGCTTATATAATGAGCGGAGTTGAGATCTTACCTTAGGCACTCCACGGGTTCGCATGAGTTTTAACGTACTCAAAGTTGATCTTTACCATATAAATCTTAAGGAGAAAATGGACAATTTTACACACGCTATGGACAATTTTTAACATGCTATTAGTAGTAGGGGTATTAAACTTCAAGATTTAACATAACACTAGAAGGGGTTTCAAAATGATAGAAGGCTATATTTGGCATTCTAAAAATCTGTGTGCTTATCAACCTAGGGCTGAGATTTTACCCACTTCCTATCATTGATCGGTCTCCGGATCGGAGCCATTGATGAGATTCTTTCCCATGCGAGTAGCAGCGCACGGTTTGTCCCCTTCTCTCCCTTCTTCTCTCCACCAATGCTGCACGCACAATGCCCTAGAATAATGTAACCCTAGTGAAATATGATGGATCCTAGTTAGAAGGTGAAAAGATCACAGTCTTCTTTCTCAATGTGCTTAACATGTATCTTTGAATTCCCAAAGAGAGAAAAATCTTCTACAACAAAAACTGAAGCAAATAATTTATTGAATGGAATGCCTTTCAATGCACATAAACGACTTTAAATAGGCAATGCACGCCAAAAATCTAATATACCTTGATTGGACAATGTTTTTAAAAATAGAAATTTTGCTAGAGGGGCGTTTGGATTGTAAGTTACTTAAGATAAGTTACTTATGCCACAAAGAGCTTATCTTGATTTCTACTTATTAAGCTGAAATAAGTAACTTTAAGTAAAAAAGTTACTCATAATTAATCTTTAATCAAACTTACTTATGTTAGATAAGTTACTTATCTACTTCTATAAATAGAAAAGTAACATATTTGGGTATCCAAACGGGCCCTAAAAATAATAAAACCGCGTGAATTCTAAAATTTCAATCAAAATTCTAAAATAAAGAAATAATGTTAAAAACCCTGAAATATGCAGAAAAAATTGACAACTACAAAACTGACTAAAATTATCAACTTAGTAGATAGTCTTTATATTCTAATAAAACAACTCCTACAACCATTGCTATTTTGTAAAATATTGAAATGGCAACGAAAAGTTGCGCGCGTGAACATCCATAGTGCATGCTAGACCATTTTCAAATTTGATAAAATTTTCAACCCTCCTTCCCTCGATCCAAACCATCCATGAAGCCCTCTATCATCCATTCTTCATCTATAAAAGTTCAACTTTACACATGGCAGCCATATAAGATTTTTTTTTTTAATCCAATGAAGATATGGCTTGTAAATGGTATTGATGATCATAATCACAACCGTCCATTTGATGTTCACCAATTGATGAGTTCAAACATAAGTTGTATTTATTATTATTGTTGTTGTTGTTATACATCTAATGGTTCAAAGCATTTGGATGGTTTAACTCGTGTTATAAAGGGAATTCCATGTGTAGCTTAATAATATAATACTTTTGCTTGTCATGTATAGAACATCACTTTACATTTGTCATTTTGTATATGTATAGAGCAGGTGGTTAGACGGTCCACTGATTCCAATTTCAAAACCATGATTGCAAAAGAAAGCAACAAAAAATCACCTAGAGATGCCCAGGTGGTTAATGGTCTCTTTTTCACCTAGTTTGAGAGCACTGAGTCGACTCCAATCCGATTGAATAAAAAAACTCGATTTTTTGAAAGATAAATATCAGTTTTTCTGAGTTTTTTCATTAATATTATTTAATATTTTAAAAAGTATAAATAATGTTGAGTTGTACTTAGTTGAGTTTTATGAAAGACATTTTGATTCTTCAAGCTTTCCTGAGCCGAGTCATTATCAGATCGAATTTTATTCTGGTCATGGTGGGGAGTAGATTAGGTGCGGCCGGCCTCACCTAACAGGGTGCATCCCCGACCGTAGGGCCTACCTTGATGTAATTATTGTATATCCACTCAATTCATCTGTTTTTTCAGTTTATTTTAGGGGATTGAATAAACAATGAGAGACATCAAAATCTCATGCAGACCACATCATAGGAAAGAATGGTATTAGACCACTAAAAATTTCTTGTGAGCTGCGAAAGATTTGGATCAAATTGATATTTGTTTTTCCCTTTCATCCCGTTGTGGGGGAATCCAACTCGACGAGTCAAGCCAGCCACTGACTTCAGAGCTCGAAAAGGAAACCTTGGGAATGTATGAAGGATAAGCAGGGCTAAGTACTCTCTCAGCACATCTCAGCTCCGAGCCGTTACCCTCGTTTAATAACTCGACCAAAAGGTCAATCTATGCACTAGGCTTGGAGCCGAGGCTACCTTAGTCCGAGGTCCATAGCCGAAGCAAAGGGGATTCAACCAGTCCCGAATACTAGTACTCGGCCTCGGGCCGAGTGAGGCCGAGGCTGAGGCCAGATGCGGATATTCCGAGTGATAAACCAGAAAACTGTCATACGCGGATGTGACTGAATATCTCGCCCACGGATACACTCTCCTAAGACACGATACGTTACACAATCCCTGGATTATGGATGAAATCTCCACGATCACAATATCCTACTGATTGAGCGAATCGTGCTGAGATTAACGGACGCAGATCATCCAACCCGCAGGTTTAAATACCAGGGGACCCCATTGCTACAGGTATGCAATATCTCGCACCTTCTCTTTACACTCTACTTAGACCCAGATTCTCTTATCTGACTTAGGCATCGGAGGGTCCCCCGGCTTAGCTAAGGTCTCCTTTGTTTACCCTTTTGTGCAAGACCAGGGCCCATCGAAGGCAGATTTTACCTCAACACATCCCATGTTTAAAAAAAAAAAAAATTATTATTATTTTTATTACCTTATCATCAGGTTGGATGAAAAATTAAAGTTACGAAAGACTTAAGAAAATTTTAACGATGAGCATTCAATTACCACAATTCTCCTATGGTGTGGTCCACCTAAGATTTGGATATGCTTCATTTTTTTGGAGTATGAACTATATAAGTGAGCGGGTTGTGGATAATTTCATGGCCAAGATGAATCAGAAAAGGCTTGGTCGACGACAGAAGTGATCCAGACCGTCTGACCTTAAATCGGGCGTATCTCGCAATTTGAAATAAGTTATCGAACGTAAAATATATGATTTTGGAGTAGGACGATCTACTTTAGCCACCCAACCCTATTATATCAGGTTGCACAAGCCAGATTTGTGAAATACCATCAAATCGACGGTCATTTCCCTATTTTAATTCTGTTTTTACTATAAATAATAAATTTTACTTTGATTATAATTCTTAATCTGTTGGGCTTTAGGAGTTGTGCTCAACGTAAAAAGTGCTTAGAATAATTAGGAGAAGAGCTTGGTGAATCCAAATAAAATACTTATTATTTTTGGCCAAAAACCTTGCACACTAGTAGATATCGTGATTGTTTATAAATAATAAATTTATTATTTATAGTAAATTACGAATTATAGGAGTTTTAGTTATGATATGATTTTGAAATTTCTCCCATTGCTTGATATATGTATTTAAAGCGTTGTGAAGTCATTTATTTCACCAATCAATCAAATTTCCAATGGTAGAGAAAGGAGCAGAGGCTTCATAGATTCGGAGTAGTTATCCTACAAGAACACTGTGATAAACCTTATCACGTTCATCCGTGCGAAAAGGAGAAAGCCTGTGCTGTGTGCCCATCTTTCCGGCTAGCAACCAATTTAGCTTTCATGGACAACTCTATATATACCGTACAAACGACAGATCTCACTCAAATGACAACTCTTCGAAAAAAAAAAGAAGCTATTCCACTTACTAGATGGCCCACCACTTGTAAGTTGAGTCACTCCATCAATTGTCCACTGTTTCCAACGATGTGGCCCACCTAATTGACTGATTTGTGCCACATCATCTTTTGAGCAAATGACCGTTTTACCATTATCTTTAGTTTTAGAAAATAAAATACCACCACATGCACATGACCTGGCTCAGTACGAAAATTCAGACCATCCAAATATATGTCTGACATCTAAGATGTGGCCCACCGTTTGTACGGCTTAATTTATTGCACACGTGGCAGGTTCAGTGGGTATGCTTCTTGTCACCCTTTTCAGGACTAATTTCTGTCACATAGATGCCACGTGTACAGAGGCCTGTATGTGTTGTCACTATTAGTGGGCCATACGTGAGATGTACAAAATCCAAACAGCCAAACTATCTGTTTGCTATCTAAGGTGAGGCCACCGTTTCACGGTTAATTTCTGACACATGTGAGTGCCGTCTACGTGAGTGACTCTGTTTCATTGGAAATTCTTGTGTTGAATCCACTCCGTTCATCAGTTTTGAAAGACAACAATATGATAGGAAGATAAAAATCAGGCATATAAAAAACTCATGTGGGCCACACCACATGAAACATCAGGGAATGAATGTGAACATTGGAAACTTTATGGGGACTGCAGAAGTTTTGTATCAGGATGATATTTCTGACTACATTTTATCTTAGTGGTAATAACTTATGAACGATTTGATAGCATATAAATATCATGGTGCCCTCTAGGAAGGTTTTAACGGTGGATGTTTCTGTTGCCCTGTTTCATGTTGTGTGGCCCACGTGAGTTTTGGATATTCCTGATTTTTAGATTCATGCTACATCCCTTGTCTTGAAAAACTGATGAAAGAATGGATTTTCCACTGACATCTATGTGGGCAGAATTAGAGTATAATTTTTGAAATTTCAATTTTAACTCTAACACAAATTATAGCAGGGCAGCAACTTGGGTTCTCTTCAACCTGAACTCGATTGACCCCGTGACAAGGGATGAACATGATGAGGTCGCAAGGTTTTTGGCCAAAAATAGTAAGTGTTCTATTTGGCTTCACTAAGCTATTCTCCTAATTATTCTAAACAATTGTCGATCCAATGGTATTTCACAAATCCAGCTTGCACAATCCGGCATAGTAGGTTGGGTGGCTCAAGTAGCTTGTTCTACTCCAAAATCATATATTTTATGCCCGATAATTCATTCTGGATTGCGAGATATGCCTTATATAAAGTCTAATGGTCTGGATCACTTTTATCGTCGACCGGGCCTTTTCAATCCATCTTGGCTATGAAACCGTCCACGACCCACTCTACATCACCCCACCTGAATTCTGATTAGGTTGTCAAGGTCCTTGGTTGATTTAAGGTTAGAGAAAGCTAAAGGAATTCATAACTAATGGGCAAGGTTTTCGACCAAAAATAAAAAGTGTCTTATTTGGCTTCTCCAAGTTGTTCTCCTAATCATTTTAAGCACTTTTCACGTTAGGTACAAACATACTATTTATAATAAAAACGGAATTAAAATAGGAAAACAACCGTTAATCTAATAGTATTTTGCAAATCCAGCTTGCGCAAGCCAGCAAAGCGGGGTTAGGTGGGTAAAGTAGCTCGTTTTACCCCAAAATCATATATTTTATGTCTGATAACTTATACATTTCACGTTAGGTACAAACATACTATTTATAATAAAAACGGAATTAAAATAGGAAAATAATCATTAATCTAATGGTATTTTGCAAATCCAGCTTGCGCAAGCCAGCAAAGCGGGGTCAGGTGGGTAAAGTAGCTCGTTTTACCCCAAAATCATATATTTTATGTCTGATAACTTATTTCGGATTGCGAGATACGCCCAATTTAAAGTCTGACGGTCCGGATCACTTTTATCGTGGACGAGCCTTTTCTGATCCATCTTAGCCATAAAATTATCCGCGCACTCCTCATCAGAGTTGCACACCTAGTAGGAAAATGGCCCCACTACCCTACCAAAAGAGTAAGGAAGGTGAGAGCAGATTGCCCGTGACTGCGGGCAATGAGGCCCGGGGCTGTGTGGGGCGATACAGATATCCGTGACAAGTCCATCTGTTTTGAAAGACTAGATGATATAAGATTTTAAAAACAAGGTAGATCCAGAACTCATGTGTGCAATAACATACAAAACAGTAGAGGACACAAGTTCCGTATCATGATGATATTTATTCCTACAGCTTATCTGAGTGGTAATAATTCCATGAAAGGTTTGGATTGCATATAAACGTAAAGGTCAGCTCCAGAAAGGTTTCAACGGTGCACTTTGCTATTCTCACTGTTTTGTTGGTGTAGCCCAGCTGAGTTTTGAATCTACCTGATTTTTAGAATCTTATCCCATTGTAGTCTATCAAAACAGATATACGGAGTGGATTTGTCAAAGACATATCTGTGGACCTTCCACAGCCCCAAGCATGGAGATATGTGTGTGCCCCTGGTCACAAGCAATACGACTTCCCAAGGGAAGTATCAGCAATTTTCAATTAACCCGTTATTTATGGATTTATAGGGCGCGGATTAAGGTACTATCCCACTGGGACCTTGTCTGTAGGTCCATTGTGATGTATGTAGTTTATCCATGCGGTCCATCTATTTTGACAGATCATTTTTGGGCATCAGCCCCAAAAGGAGATAGATTGAAGGCTCAAGTGGGCCACACCACAAGTAGCAGTAGGATCAAATTCCTACTGTCGAAAGCTTATTAGGGCACACCGTGATGATTATTTGTCATCTCACCTGTTCTTAAGGTCACATAGACCTGGACGAGAGGATAACATAAATATTAGCTTGAACCAAAATTTCTGTATACCTCAACAATATTTCAACGGAAGGGTTTCAAAACCCCACCACTTCATGTAGTGTGGTCCACTTGAGCCTTAAATATGTCTCATTTTTTGGGCTCACACGCTAAAATGATCTGTCAAAATGGATGGAAGTAGTGGATAAAACAAATACATACAATGCCCCGATGCCCCTCTAACAGGACCGTCCATCTCTACCTAGGTCTCCGCGCCCAATGGGCAGTAGCCTAACTATCCTGTCTCTTCTGATATTTATCCTGGGGAAAAGAAAAGGGAATAGAAACCATGACAGACTGGAAATGGTTTGACCGTGGTCCATGGTTCCCAGAGGCTGGTACGAAAAAAGTGCATTAGCCAGGGTTCATGTCACCTACTTCATGGTCTGCTAACTACCATACTTTTTCTTGGATATCGTTCCAGCTAGTATTCTCTTTCTCGTGAAACAAATCATCATCATTAATTAGACTTAGGTAAGAGACGAAGGTCACTATGGAAAGTTATTTCCCAAGCGAGAAGAAAAGCATTCAACTCTTTATCCATCTTATTCCACACACATGCACACAGTTACATGTATCCGACGGTTCCCATCGCATTGTAGGCCCACCGTAGATACCCTTGACCCCAATTGCCCCCGACTAGAAGCTAGGTGAGGCCCACCATGATGTTTGTGAGAAATCCACTCCGACCATCGGTTTTGACAGCTAAAGTTAGGACATGTGTGGATCCATAACCCAAGTGTGCCACAGCACAAGAAAACATAGGGAGGGAAATGCCTTTAGTTGAAGGAAGCAGATTTTGTACTAGCAACTCAAGGAAATTGTGACGCCCACCATGTGTCTTATTCACACTGTCCATTTATTTTTTCATATCATTGAATAACATAAGTATAAAATCTAAGCATATCCTAAACTTAAGTGAACCACACTATATGAAATAGTAGAGATAGTGATGTTCACCGTTGAAACTTTCCTATAACCTATTAGTAATGTTTATTTGACATCTAACTTATTCGTAAGGTCACAAAGATAAATATAGAGGGAAAATACTTTATTCAAAACTTTTATAAGCTATAGGAAGTTTTCAACATCATATTCACATTGTTCCTGTGGCCTAGTTCACTTGTACTTTGGATATTTTCAATTTTAAGCTTTTGCCTTAAAATAACTTGAAAAATGGATGGACAATACACATCACGGTTGCCTATATATGTAACTGAGCTGATTCGAGTTTGACCCAATTTTGGTTTAGCGTATTTATGTGTGACACCTCATGTTTGAGCTTTACACGGCTTTGAGCTTATCCCTATTGTTTGAGTTTGGTTTAGCTCAAATCATGCGGTAGCTTTGAGCGTGATTCCTCACCAACATCATGGACAGGCAATGGTCCCAAAATCGGATCTATGTATAATTCTATCCCTGCATTGATGGACATTTATTTGTTGAATTTGAGCGATTGGCTTTCTTTTATTTATTTATTTATTTATTCAATTTAAGAGTAGGTTTTATGGGCACCAATCTAACCGTCGGTATACCAATTGTTAGGTAATCCACATTGGTCCCACGATTTGGGAGTGGATTAGGTTTGGCTCGGCCTTGCTCAATGCAGAGTGGCCCTGACCATGGGGCCCATGTGGATTTATGTGTAATATATCCATGCCGTCCATCCATTTTTCCATGTCATTTTAGGCCATGAGACAAAAAACGAAACAGATTCAAATCTCATGTCGACCACACTACAGGAAACAATGATGATTGATTATCAAAAACTTCTTGTGGGCCACAAAAGTTTTGGATCAAGCTGATATTTGTTTTTCCCCATCATCCACTTCTGTGCAATCTTATCCACAGGTTGGATGGAAAATAAACGTTACCATGGGCCTAGAAAATTTTAATGGTGGCCATTTCAATCACCATTGTTTCCTATATTGTGGTCCACCCGAGATTTTTAACTGCTTCATTTCTGTGCTCATGCCCTAAAATGAGCTATCAAAACAGATGGATGGCATGGATATACTGCACATGGTTAGACTGACTGTCAGGGCCGCACCATATTCCGTGAGGCCGAGCCGTATCTAATCCACTCCCCCAGATTTACATGCATGGACGGTTGCGCAGCTATACCCTTCTAGCTTATATCAAATATCTGACCTCTCGTACCAAACATCTATTTTCAGAAGATAATAGCAAAGCTCTTGAGCTAGAGGCTGGACGAATCTGGATGGTCCATCTGTCCTGCCATATGATGATCCGTCCATCTCGTCCCATACACCATAGATGGTAACCATGGGAAAAATATCAGTTATCAAACATGTCATTATCCATGAAAATGACTCGTTATCCATGAAAAACGACTTGTAAACAAAACCTTGGTCATGAAAAAAGGGTTTTCAGCTAACTTTAGCAGAAAGGGTGATGGCCCACCAGCCATGGCCACGTGGCGAATGGCGAGTGCGTGGAATAAAAGTGGTCACTGTCTTCTTCTATATGATAACCCTTGATTGATGTAGAGATAATATCTTATAAGAAAAGTAAAATAAAATTGATATTATTAATGAAGTGTTGATGTAGAGTTAATATCTTATAAGAAAAGTAAAATAAAATTGATATTATTAATGAAAAGTGTTGATGTAGAGATAATATCTTATAAGAAAAGTAAAATAAAATTGATATTATTAATAAAAAGTGTTGATGTAGAGATAATATCTTATAAGAAAAGTAAAATAAAATTGATATTATTAATGAAAGTATTGATTACAATGACGAATCTTAGGAGGCCCGTCGGGATGGATTGGTCCAGGTAGGGCCCATAATCATTACAGACCAGGCCTGAGCTTGTTTGTTTTGGTCCATTGTCGTGGCCCGGTTTCTATCTTATTGGTTTTGGACACTCAAGTGCCCAAGCTTTGGATTTATTATGTAGGTTGGGCTTGGACATACCTTGGCTGGGGCCCACAGTCAGTTAGGGCCCATTTGGATACCACCAAATAAGTTACTTTTTCTACTTACAGTAGTAGATAAGTGATTTATTTCAGATAAGTAAGTTTGGTTTATGATTAATTATAAGTAACTTTTAAATTTACTTAAAAGTATATAATCAATTCAATTAATTTTTATTTTTTATTTTAGCTTTTTTACTTTTCATTATGACACAATGATGAACATGTTGAGGTCGATCACCATCTTCCTCAAAGGGATAACTACTCTGAATCCACGGAGCTTCTCCGACTCCTCACAGAGACTTCTCAAATCAACAAGGAAAAAACAAAAAAAATAGAAATTAAATTCTATAAAATTTGTAATTTGATTGATGAATGAAATAAACGAGTTCACAACCCTTTAAATAGGGATACTAAATCATGGGAGAAGTTTTGAAATCAAATTGCAACTAAAACTCCTAAAATTTACAACTTACTAGTAAACTTACTATTTACAGACGGTCGTGATTTCCACTAATGAGCAAGGTTTTCGGCTAAAAATTGTAAGTGTCCTATTTGCCTGAACCATGACATTTTTTTAATTATTCTAAGCACTTGTCATGTTGAGCGCAACTCCTAAAGCCCAATTGATGGAGAGTTATATTGGAACTAAAAATTACCATAAAGAGTGAAAACGAAAATAAAACGGGAATTCAACCGTCGATCTGATAATATTTTGTAAATTCAGCATGTGCAACTCGACATAGTAGGTTGGGTGGCTACAGTAGCTCGTTCTATCCCAAAATCATATATGGTACACCAAATAACTCATTCTGTATTGCGAGATAAACCTGATTTAAGGTCCTGACGGTCTGGATCACTTCCGCTTGCGATGGGGCCTCTTCTGATCCATCTTGGCCATGAAACTGTCCGCGACCCGCTCTACATCATATAAGATGCTGAAGAAAAGCATCAGAAGAGACGAAAGAGAGGAGAAGCTGATAAGTATGTTATTTGCCAAACATACTTATCTTCTTAATAAGTAGAAACTAAGATGCATAAGTAGTTTATCTTAAGCAACTTACCATCCAAACAGTCTCCTAATGTACAAACCACCACATATGCCGGCATTGGCATGCTGATGAAATATCCAAGCCATTCATCATGTAAAGGCCACCTTGCATCCACCATGTCCGAAAGATAATGTTGACCCACTCACCATGTGTGCTATGATAATAAAAATAGGTGGATGGGTTAGAAGACTGACCAAATTTTCCCAACTGTGCCCTTGTTAAGTTAATTGTGGCCCACCTGCTAATGGACAGACGTGATTCTTGGGGTAGGAAATCTATAGTTGTATCCTTGTAATGGATGGCTTGAATATTTCAGTTGGGGGACGTGCTGATACGCACATGTGGGCTTAGTAAAGCTCCTAAATTGGGCCCTTGCTTGAATACCTTATTACACTGACAATAATAATCTGTCTAGATACCACCAAATAAGTTACTTTTCTACTTACAATAATAGATAAGTACTTTATTTGAAATAAGTTTTGTATAAGATCAATTATTAGTAACTTTTTCCTTAAAGTTATTTAATCACTTCAGCCTAATAAGTAAAACCAAGATGGGTTACTTGAGGCTTAAGTAGTTTTTCTTAAGTAACTTAAGATCCAAACGCCTCCTAAATAACACATATACAAGGAAGAATTCTCCTATGGTACTACCATATACAAGGAAGAACATGCATGGAATATGAGTATGGTTCCACCTATAGTAGTTATTTTACACACGATGAGGAATCCGAATCTGAAACGTGTAAGGTTTTGTGCATTGTTGTAATGTGTTGCATGCATACCTTGCTGTGTGTATCACTATTATATCTTTTGTTGGAAATAATGGTATTCTAATAATAATAAATCTGATTATCATGGTAACTCAGGTAAAGCAACCGTGAGCATGGTAACTCAGTTGATAATGAATCTGATTTTTTATTAGAACGCAACATTTATACCAATGCTTTCTTTAAAATAGTTTGTACCTTTCAGTAGAATTTATTAGTATAGTAAGCTCTCAACATGCTATTTTTAAGATATAATTACTAACATATAACATTCAAAATATGCATAAGCCGTAAACCATAAGAAACCATCACCGCACATAGAAAGATAAAAATAAAAAAAAAAATTATTATTGAAAGAGAAAAATTAATAAGAAATGTTATGTTTTATTTATTTATTTATTTATTATTATTTATAACAATTGATGAAAAACTTAAGAGACGATCCTCTTATTTATAAACATAAAAAAGGAAGAGAGGTCTAATTCTACCAGGACATGGATACATGAAGTTAAGATGCGTCTGGATTTGAGAAGACAAGTGACCCACATTTAGTGGCTATAAACAATTTATTAGAAAATGATTAGTTAAAACAAAACAATTTTAACAAAACCAAGTCCATTAAAACTCCCACGCCAGCCTACCGAATCAGATTCACACCCCCATGTGCATACACTTATATACACTCCAGGAGGGGAAAAAAAAGATGTGAAAGAAGATGATTCACCTTATAATATTTTATTCCAATTTTTAAAACAGCCCAACATTATATGGGTGTATCCTTCTTACACAATTTGCCTATTAATTTTTTATACTATTTTTTAAAACACCACGACATTATTTGAATGGAGCCATCTTCAATAGATGTGATAGGTGACTTTCCGGCGGCGTTTGGTTCCCTTGATTAAAATAAATCAATGACTTGGACTGACTTGTACTGTCTTAGGCCAAGGCCAGAGTCCACAAGTCAAGAGTTACTGGGGATGACTCATTGAAACGTTCCAGGTCCTACACTAATATCATGGAATTTATTAATAATTAGTCTGTCATAAAATACAATGAAATAGTCTGGACCATCTATAGGAATATCTAATTGGTGGATGGAAAGCAGTTCAAAATATAGGTGGACTAATGACGCTAGTCATGTCATCAGCGGGCCTCCAAAGTAACGATGTGGATTGGGCACTGCCCTGGCCTATCCCTAGCTGGTGTAGAGCGGGTCGCGGACAGTTACATGGCCAAGATCGATCAGAAAAGGCCCGGTCGATGACAGAAGTGATCCAGACCATCGAACCTTAAATCGGGCGTATCTTACAATCCGGAATGAGTTATCTGACGTAAAATATATGATTTTGTGGTAGAACGAGCTACTGAAGCCAACCAACCCAGGTATGCCAGGTTGCGCAGCCCGGAATTGCAAAAAACCCCTGGATCGACGGTTTAATTGAGTGTTATATCCATCTTATTTTTTGTCTCAAGCCTTAAGAAGAGCTCTCAAAATCGATGGACAACTTGGATATAACACATATCTCATGATGGAACCCACAAAACTTGCTGACTTCAATACATCAGCTATATAGTTCGTGTGTGGTACACCAGCTAATAGCTTATCCCTTTCATTACGCCTTTTAATATGGAAGTGGACTTACGTGGATTCGATACTTACATGTTGGGTAGGAGTTGGCTATTGAAGTTACATTACCAAGTTCTGTGGACCCCACTATGATGTATGTGTTGTATCCATACCGTCCATCCATTTTGAGATATCATTTTAGGGCATGAGCCAAAGAAGGAGGCAGATAAAAAGCTGTAGTGGACCCGAAAACAATTGGGAGAGTGATTCCCACCGATGAAACTATCCCAAGGCCCACCATAATGTTTATTTGAAATTGAACCTGTTCAAAAGTTAAAAAAGACATGAAATAAGAGAAAACACAAATATTATCTTGATCTAAAACTTTTGTTGCCTTTAGAAGTTTTTAATGGTGAGGTTTAGATTTCACTCATTCTTTGGATATTGCCCTAAAATGATCTCTCCAAATGGATGGAAGGTGTGGATACAAAACATGTGATATCACTTCAGCAGCAAGACTTGCTCCGACAATCTGTGAGTATATAATCCGCCCCGAAGTGGATAGAAACAGTGTGAATGAACTTCTATCATGATAAATTCACGGGCAGGGTTGCAGTATGTTCCGCAAAGTCCTTTTGTAATTTTTGTGAGAAATCCACCTTGTTCATCAGTTTTTGGAGAGCTAAGGCAAAAATTGAGCAGGATGAAAGACTAAGTAGGCCGCACTAAAAGGAAAAGGTGGGAAGGGAAATTCCCGCCATTAAACCTTCCTCAGTCGAAAGTAATGTTTCAAGTGCATCCATACCATTCATAGCAATATTCCTACTGAGATGAACTTAAAATACAAATGTTATCCTGATTTAAAACTTCTGCGGCCCCACAAATATTTCAACTGTGGACTTTCAATCCTCACATTTTTGGCCCATTTGAGTCGTGGATCTGGCTCATTTTTGGCCTCTCATCCTAAAATGATATGGAAAAACGGATGGACAGGGTGGATTTCTCAAAAAAAAAAAAAAAAAACCAGGGCAGGCTTCACCTAGATTTCTGGCACAAGTTTGCAGAAAACATGCGTGAGTGATATAAAGGTGGAGGGGTATTTTAATAACAGTTTCACATGATTTTATATGGTATAGCCTACCTGAGTTCCTGCTGATTTTTGGGATATCCTATAATTTAAAGGGAACCATCAAATGCACGGTGTTGATGTTCGACATACATCATGGTGGGGCCCACACAGCTCGACCTCATGGGAAGTTCCCATATGCTTGACCCCATAGAAACTTTTCTCATGGCATTGGACGGTATGAATAAAACCCATACATCACGCTGGCCCCTCAGAGCCCTTGTCCGTTCGTAGCAAGGGATGGTGGGGTAGGACCCAGTCTGCATCCAAGTAACGGCAGGAAATAAAAAAAGGTTGACCGTCCAATGCAAGAGAGAAAAAATGAAAAAGAAAAGTGATCGGTAGGATTGTTTCATAGCTGTTATTTTTTACTAATAGAGCATACATGTTATAGGTCCCACTAGGTGGACCATCACGATTGATACATCAGACTAACATGTGTACCCTGGACTCATGGGTCTGCTTTTGGCCCCACACGTTCTACCATATCATATGATTGCCATCCCAAGGATGGATCTCCAGCTTATGCAAGTGGGCACCCAGCCCATCCAAGATGCCAGTTCATTTTAGTACATGAACCCAAAAATGAGGCAGATCCAAAACTCAAGTGGGCCACACCACGAATAATAAAGATTGAACACTTACTGTTGAAACATTGGTGGGCTACAGAAGCTTTGGATCAGCCTAATATTTTTGTATTTTAAGCTAATCCCAGTGGGATAGATCCGGGAAGGTTTGGATCTGTGGTATGGCCCAACTTGAGTTTTGGATTGGCCTGATTTTTGGGTTCAGCTCATTTCATTTTCCTTCCCCACTTTTTCCTGTCACGTTGGATCTGCCTCATTTTTGGAACCATCTCCTAAAATGAGTATGAAAATCGGATGGATGGGTTGGATTTCTTACAAACATCACGGTAGGCCCCACCTAGCTTATGCAGGAACTTCCTATGGTTGGGACCGTAGGCAATCTCCGTCCATTGTTCTGATGGCAACGGTCCCCATTCAACTAAGAAAAGTTTAGGAGCTTTCAAGGCATGCTGCATCCATGACGAGGAACATCAGATCAACTCTATATTTAATGTGGGGGACATCAGATCAACGGCCTTAAATTAATGTTGTAATGAGACCGAGTTTAATGTGCACCCACCATCCAGGATCTGAAAAGGGATGCCTTTATATTGTAGCCGTCCATTTCCAGCACATCAAATAATGAACTGCGAGTTTAAATAAACATAATGGCAATTCATGGTGTGTTTGGATCCCCAAGTAAAATAAATTGCAAACATTCAAATGTTGCCTAAATTGCCCCTCTTAGGTTTTTTTTTTTTTCCACCGAATTCCGCGGTCTAGATTGTGGGTCATTCACACTTTCTCGTTGATCAAGTTGTGTAGTTTGTGATAATACACTCCAAAGACAGACTCGATAATCAGTTGATTCGGGGTCATGTTTCAGTGATCAAAACCATTCATTAGATGGGCCCCACTACCAGAAACATTTAAACCAATTGATCACTCATTTTAGATCATTGAAACATGACTAAGATCCAATGACCGATCGTTAACAGTACACCCAGTCCGTATTGCAGCCAACTTCTCAAGTTGGAATTAAAATTTATTATCAGGCATATCTCTAATATATATAACATGAGTAGCCATGGGCAATTTTACCCCAAGCAATTAGTCTATGGAAAGCTAGAAAATCATGGGTTTTAGGAGGAAATTGAAAGGAATTTGACATACAGAGAAGGGTATTTATGTCATTTGCTACTGTTGGTTTCCTCTCTCTTACTGACTAAAAGACTATATAAAAACTAAAGAAATTCAAAAATGGTTGAATCCCAATTCTTCATATCCTCCGGTTTCATTTCTCTATCATCTTATACAGATTTACGTTCCCTTGATTTAAGGGATATACAATCAATCCTTTACCAATAGAGAAAAATCAATGTTAAATTGTGTGAATTTGGTTTGAATTGAGAGGAAGATTGATTAATATAAATATAGCTATTACACTCCCACGAACGCATGGGACAGGCACGGACCATGAGTTTGCTCTTCAAAGGTTGAAACTGGGAAGTTGAGAGGCCCTTCGTAACGACATCGACCACTTGATCAACCATGCTGATATATTGAATATCAAGTTCCTTCCTAACAGCCTTTTCACGAACACAACGACATCGACCACTTGATCAACCATGCTGATATATTGAATATCAAGTTCCTTCCTAACAGCCTTTTCACGAACACAGTGATAATCTACCTCCATATGCTTGTACGAGAATGAAAAAGGGGATTAAAGGCTAGTGAAATAGAGCTAATGTTGTCGCACCAAATAACAGGAGGCAAGGAAAGAGGCGCTCTTAAATCCTTAAGGAGCATCCATGACCAAGAGATTTTTGCGGTCGTCTGAGCAAGTTGACGGTACTTAAATTCAGTGCTAGATCAAGAGACAGTGGACTGTTTTTTTGCGCTACATGAAATGGGATTATAACCGAGATAAATACACTAAACACCAGTAGATCATCTATTATCATGTGACCCAACATAATCGGCATCAAAGTATGCTTCAAGTTTTAATGGCCCCGGTTGAAAGAAAAGGCCATGATCAACTTTCTTTTAACATGGCGTAAAGTATGCTTAACAATGGTCCAATGAATGTTGGCTGGAGCATGCGTTAACTGGCAAACTTGATTAATAGCAAAAGCCAAGTCAAGGCGAGTCAGGGTGAGATATTGTAAAGCACCGACAACACTTCGATAAGTGGTCGGATATTTTAGTGGATCGCCATTGGTGGGCTGCATCTTTTTGCCAAACATTGCAGGAGAAGTGTACGGCTTGGCAGATTCCATATGAGTACATTGAGTAAGTCCAAAACATACTTAGTTTGAGTAAGATATAAGCCTTTGTTGAAGAAGTCGATTTTAAGCCCAAGAAAATAATGGAGCCGTCCTAAATCCTTCATAGCAAAGAAATTTCCAAGATGAATATTATCAACGTAGATTAAGAGAAACATGGTCACTCCATTCTCATGGTAAGTAAATAATGAGTAATCCACCTTCGATTCCATAAAACCAAGCTCCTCAAGGTCGTCGAAAAAGAGTTGAAACCAAGCACTAGGGGCCTGTTTCAGGCCGTAAATTGATTTATGAAGGCGACATACATGATTAGGAAAGGCTGGGTCTTCAAATCCTTTAGGCTGGTGCGGATAAACTTCTTTGTGTAAAAAACCTGCTGAAGGTTAGTACCATAGTATACTCAATGATCCAGTAATCTAGGAAACAGCTTGACATGCATGGAGCCCCAAAAACAGTCAGAACTTTACTCAATGACCAATGTGAAGCTTTAGCGTAGGCCCATAATATGCTGTGGTCCAGAAAATCAAGTACACACACACACACACACACTCATATATATGCAGGATCATTAGCCACTCGCTCAAAACAAGCTTGATCCGGATCCGAAATGGACTATGGATCTCGATCTATTGGTCTACATGGGATTCGCCACGGGATTGCCCCTGCCCTAACCGAAATGGGGTTGGGGGAGCCTAAGCTAAGCATAGGAATGGAGAAAAGCATTTTGGACATCAAGCTGTTGAATCGACCATCAATTAGCGAGAGCAATGGCCAAAATTGTCCTAATAGTGGTATGCTTGATCACAAGGCTAAAAGTTTCAATAAAATCCAACCTTTCTTTTTGATGATAGTGATTAGCGACCAGGCGAGCTTTGAATCTTTCTCTCATTCCATCAGAGTGTCTCTTAATTTTATACACCCATTTATTTGCAAGGATGTTCATAGAAGAGGAGAAGGCACTAAGGATCAAGTGTCACTTTTTTGTAGGGCATCGAATTCCATACACATTGTTTGCATCCCTTTAGGAAATCTGTATGCTTGAGAGAAACAAGAGGGCTCAACAGGGCCGGTAACAAGAGTACCAGTTAAGGCATATTTAGGATTTGGTTTGTGAATACCCACTCGTCCACGTGTTTTCATGGGGTGAGTAGAGAAGTTGGGTTGGTTTGGTGGAGATTGTGTGAGTGGGACAACTGAGGTGGTTGATGAAACGAGTGTAGAAGGGGAAGATGCTGGAGGAAGGGAAGCAGGTAATATGGAACTAGGTGGAGGTGCAGTGGGCAGATGAGAGGCAGAAGGCAGCATGGCATGTTCCAGACACATGGAGAATCAACTCTCTGAGGCAAAGAATGAGAAGACCCTACGATGGAAATTTTAAATGGGAATGATCCTTCATCGAAAACAACATGGCGTGATAAATACAAGGCGTTTGTATCCCTGGTGGTTAAGGGAATAACCCAAGAAGATAAACCTTTTGCAATGAAATTGAAGCTTGTTTTTATTAATAGGACGTAGATAATGATAACATGCACAACCAAACATATGAACCAAAGAGTATTTTGGGATTTTATGAAATAAATTTTCAAATGGAGAAACATAATCTAAATGTTTTGCAGGCAATCAATTTATTAGATAAACAGAAGCATTGAATGGTTCAACCCAGAAGGTGGGAGGCATACCAACCTGAGCTAAGAGAGTAAGACGGGTGTCAACAATGTGTCGCTGCTTACGTTCTGCTATGGCGCTACCCCATTTTGTTCAGGGATATGTGGACATGACATATGATGCAAGATTACATGTTGAGACAATAATTGTTGAAATTGGGTACTAATGCAAGGACATTTTCCCACCGAGCTCAAGTGGGGTGGCCTGTGGAATGTGGGGGCACACTTGGAGTGGGCAACCTATGCGAGGCGGGGCCCACCCGTATCCGTATGAGGTAGGTGGCTCGTGTGATGCGAAGCCTGTGTGATGTGGGGCCCATAAGGGTGGTTCGGCAGAGAACCTAACCCATGGGATGTGGGGCCTGGGCTATGAGATAAATGGATTGATTTACCACGCTCTATCAGTTCGAGCTTTTAGAGCAAGTGGTTAGTTGTCCTGAGGAGTGATTAATGCATGGGCATTTTCATACCGAGTGGGGTGGCCTGTGAGAGGTGGGGACACACTCCAGGTAAGTGGCCCGTGTGAGGCAGGCGGCTCATGTGATGCGGAACCCATGTGGGATTGATTCATTTTGAAGCACTTTGATGGTACAAGAAAACAAGGTTTCAACAGAAAGTTTAAATTTAACAAAACAATCGAAGATTACTTTTATTTTGTTAAGAGTTCTAATTAGACCATAATTTTTTTATATTCTACAAGTAGAGTACACATTTGTAGCTTTTTGCTAAGAGAAAGAAAAAGAGAAAAAGTTCTAACAAAAAAAAAAAAGTTTCTTCTCAAGAGTTCTCTCTTCAACGTGTTAGCATTCTTGGTGGTATGATTTCTTCTCCTCTAATATTCTCTTTCTTCTTTCTACTTCTGTGCGTTGGGCTTGTTAGTGCTGGGCTGTTACTGTCAAACCTGTGGATTTAGCACATATTTGCAACAATGATCTCTCAAGAACAAGTGTACTTGTTGCAGCAATCGCGATGTTTAAAGCATAGATTACAGTTTGTTGCATGCCAATTTTAACATGCACTTCAGGTATGCTTGAAACATTCAGTGTAATTACATTTGGATGCACTAAGAAGTTTTTATTCTCAGTTCTAAGATAATTCGTCCTTCGCTAAAGAGAATACAATAGAGCTGGTTGATGCGTATTAAGGTAGAGCCTCGATGAGAGAGGACAACTGCCATTAAAAAGCACTTACCAAAATATTTTCTGGAGTTATTTTGAAAAAGGATTTTACAATGCCACATGGCATACACTCGTTGGGGCTCTACCTTATTATGGTTCAACCAACTCCATTGTTTCATTTCTCTTCACTAAAATGGCAATTCAGCTCAATTTGGCATAGCCGAATTAGACTCAAATTACATTTTAGCATCAAGCCCAGAACCTAGGCCTTTCCAAGCCAGATGTATATCTTACTGCAATTTTTAGTCCAAACCTTCAATATGAATGCTGTGGAAACTCCGAACACAATATTTGTCTGGAAACTGCCATTTGATTCGATGGTGCACCTAAACGCACCATCTGTTCACTATGATAGATTGGACCATCTGAGACAAAGATGTGTGCTGACACCAAGCTGATATAAAGTTTCCTTCCATCCTTCCATCCACAGAAGTTTAAAAAGGAATGGAATACAGTTCCTGATAGACAATTCCAAGAAAGAGAGTTCTGTGGATGGAGAAGAAATCTTATTCTGGTCTCACTCAGCCCTTGCAGCTATGATTCTCCACAATAGAAGAATTTACTAATTGAATGCAATGCAGATAGGCCGTTTTTATAATGCCGGCAAACATATTTACATTTCAAACAGATAGACAGGTAATGCAAAGACCATTTAATTTTGAATTGATACCTGCGCTTTCCTAGCTATATACACGCCATTGCTGGGTGACTGTTATAGCTTTTTGACTTTTGTACTAGGACATCCTATCTTGAAGCTAAACCTAACCAACAAATGGCATTCAGCCAGTGAAAGGCAAGGTCAAGTGAACGTACCTAAAGATGCAGCTCCAAGCATTCAGGCCATGGCAGATATGCTTTGGTGAAGGCCACGATCAAACCGCTCATCTTTTCTTGTCCTCCAATATAGGCATTTTAACTCAAATGCTTGAAGAATGATGGTCCGGACACATTACATTCATAATTCAATTCACCTGGCCTTGCAGTTTTTTGCCTGCATTGGCAATCAAGGAATCGAATGATTAGCACCAATTGAGAAAAGAGAAAAAATAAATATTCAGCTAAGGGTGCGTTTGGATGCTCAATGGGACAAAACTGCAAGTCATTCAATTCATCATCAGATAATTGTAAGCAACTCTCCTCTGTTTTATGACAATGGGGTGTTTTGGATTATTATATATATCTTCCCTCTGTTTTATGACAATTGTAAATCAGAGTAGTTAAAGGCACTAAGTGCACCCTGCCGCACCTGCCCTTGTAGCACTCAAAACACCTAGGCATGAACCTGGAGATTCCTGGCACAATTATTTTTTAATTTTATATAAATAAATATTAATTAATTATGAGGTCTCAAGTCCAACTGATTGGACCATAAGTTACCGTCCACCCGCAGATAGGCTTCCAACCTTTCATGTGTGTGCAACATCCAACCCGTCCAATAGTTTGACCCCATCATGAGAATCACATTGAACAAAAATAAACGAGATCCCCAATTTCCTCAAATCCCAACCCTAAAATTTTTATTTTCCCTAAATTCACCAATCCAAAACCACAAAATTTTGAAATCCCCAAATCCTCCAACCTAAATTTTCCACTTTCCCCAAAATCCCCAATTCACCACTAATCTCCTATATAGAACCAACAAAATCTTAAATTGCCTTAAAGGAGTCCCACTTGATGACCTTAACACACTATTATAAGAAAGAAATCAAGAAGAAATGAAAAAAGTAATTGAAATTTGGGGGAAGAATATCTCAAGCTTTAATCTCAAAAGGAACAATAAAAGTTGTTGAAATAGGGCTTAAAGCCTTAAAAAAAAAAACAAAAAAAAAAAAAACAAACTATTCACACCCTCATAGGGTGGTAAAACACCAAAAGACCACACATATGAGGTGCCCATAGGGGTACCCTATGTAAAAAACCATATTTACTGCATGAGCACCTACGCATGCGAGCACCCGAGGTAAATGCCTCCTGCAGGGTCCAGGCGACGTGCAATAGGCCCAAAAGGCCTAGATGTGCACCTGGGTAACCTTTGACTACAGTGTTGTAAACAACTCCCCTTTATTTTGATTATTACGTATAACTCCCCTTCCTTTCAAAGATTTGGTGCAGATTCTGCCATACAAGAAAACAACACCATTATCTTTGAGCAATTGATGGTTTTACCCCATCTCATTAGCTTACTCATTGTAGCATGTGGTCTTGTGGGTCCCTTGTAATGCGTGCATGTGATCCAACCCATTCAAAATGCTCACTTCTCTTGAAAATGGCACACTCCAAAACTCAAACTGATTCAACCTTCAGGTGGCCCACCATGTGAATTTGGAGGTTTTCGGGCGATCTCCATTGTTTTCTATGGCGTGGCCTACTTAATTGTTGGATTTGCCTGACTTTTTGGGCATCACATTTTTATGGAGTGGTTCTTCTGGACAAGTTGGATGCGATTCATACATAATGGGGGGGCCCCCACACACAAAACAAACTACTCAAAAGAGGGTATTTTTGTCATTCGGCTTAAATTCCTCTAACGTCTCTAACAGGGTAAGTACCTGCAATAATCCAAAACAGAGGAGGGAGTTACAATTGTCAGAAAACAAAGAGAAGATGTTTGCAATCATTTTAAATTAGAATGACAACCAATTCCATGTATTTCAAGTTTGTTGAAATGGAGTCAGACAACCCAATCTGATCATTTATTTGTGTATTGAATTTAATTGTTGTTGGAATTCAAATCAATTCAGCCATCCAAACACAGCCTAAACATTATGGATAACTGAGTAACCCAGACAAGGCCTCAACCGTGTACCATTTTTGATCAGTGAGCATCTCATCTGTTAAACCGAACCTGCGCAGCTCTTCCTCGGTGTGATGCACCAGTAAGCTGTACCTGTTGAAATGGTAATGGGCAGGGCATGATATCAGCATGTTTTCTCGTTTGCAATAGTTCTCTTATTCAACACTCTTAAAATGTAGCATACCAAATAAATAAAAATATTCAACATAGAAAACAAAATTCTTTAAGAAACAAAATTCTTTAAGGCACCAATCTGCAGGTATTGGAACACGATTATCCCATATACGTTACTAGAGTTCTCCACCCAATCTCACAAGCATGTGTGAGAAAAAGTTGCCCTCACACAAGATGCCATACAAGGACATAGGTGGGTCCCACTGCCTATGTGAACTAATAGAAGTGCAGGTGGAGTAGACAGTAGGAACCTTTTTTTATCTTACAGGCACATGGTAATAACATTTTCCTTCAAAATCATACATTGAATGAAGGAGATGGTCACTATTCCCAGTGCAAGTATCAGCGGAGGCATATGTTTGTTGGTATTGTGACACACGCACCCTGTCTTGACTTGAAAAGCTGAATTCTTTGGTAAACGAATGAACTTTTTGAATAATATCTCATAATGGATTAAGTTTTAATAAGGTCACTATATCTAAAACTATGGAAAGAGTGTTGGTCAAAGAAAAGAGAGATTTTGCAGAAGTCTCTGATTGGTCGGGTGCAACGGACCGTCTACTAGTTACCCATATGACATCATCTGTTTTAGAAGCTACTGCATGCCCAATTAATAAAACCAACAAGTAGGCTTTACAATCCTTTAAATTCAAGGTTACAGTAAATTCTATGACATTAAAAACACATTAACTATGTGATCTCGGAGACCCAAATACACATAAATATATCCATACAAAAATGCATGTAAATAGGCACATTTCTCTAGTCATGGAAATAGTGAAATTTTCAATTATGCACACAGTACATACAGGTGGGGCCCATGGTTATGTGATCTAAACAATTGATATGATGGGCACCTGTTAGCAAGGTATTCCCTAACAATAGCAGTGGTTGTAACAGTCACCACCATTACCATTTACAGGGCTAACCGTAATGGTCATTATGGCCCCCGTTTTTTGAAAAAAAAAAAAAAAAACATGTTTTGACCCTGTAACAATCTGTTGCAGCCATTACGGGCCATTTTTTTTTTCCATAATGACCATTACAATCCCTTAAAGTGTAATGGTTACCACTGTTATTGCTACATAGCCTTTTTGGAATACCTTGCCTAATAGTGTTGTGTCCTAAAACACCAAGATTGATCTTGATCATTGATCATGATGACCATGGATCCTGTGTCAACATTTTATCAAAGCCAGTACTAATATGTAGATTTACGTTAGCCATTTATGAATTCATGGGTTAAAGAGAGGGTTTCCTCTATTGTCCCTGGAAACTTGAGTTCGGGAATAACAACCACTGGCCAAGGGAGAGTTGTGTTTCATAGATCTTAGTACCTATTTATCCATGACTACCAAGCAGGTTTTAGGAGGCACATGTGGCTATTCTTTTGTGGTCAACTTGTGTGAGGGGACCAATAACAAAGTGTATGAAAGGTTTCCATCATTGAGCTCAACGATGAGTTGGTGCCTTTGCCATAGCCCACATAGGAGTGTGAGTGTTCATGGATATTGGATTTTGTTATTAGACCTTTTGGATGCTTACATTGGAGGATCGATTCGAGTCTCTGAATTGGGAGGCCCATCATGCCTAGCCCAAATCAATTTGTGTATGTATTAGTTTTGACAAATCCTTAGACCCGAGGACATGGAGAGTTCAAGTTCCTAGTGTAATGTGCTTTGCCCTCCTCATGAGGTCAACTCAGTAGCTCATGCATGGTGGTGCTTGGGTAGATGTGTTAGAATACAGTCGATGTCCATATGATCTAACATGGAATCCACTAGTTGCCTAGAAACACATTTATGGTTTAGATCTTGTTGATTAGATTATCCATCAAGTTGTTTTTTGTTCCGCCCATCACCTAAATGGTTTTATTTCCAAAATACATGCATGTATATGGGCACAATTCTCTAGTCGTGGAAATAGTGAAATTTTGAATTACGCACACAATATGTACAGGTGGGTTCATGGTTATGTGATCTACACAGTTCATATGATGGGCACTTGTTAGTATTGTGTGCCCTAAAAGTCAATGTTGATCTCGACCATTGATCAGACATGTTATTAATGCTACAATCAATATGCATTTACCTAAAACATTTATGCATTATGGGTTAAAGAGAGGGTTTCCTATATTGTCATTAGGAACTTGAGTTCGAGAATAATGGCCACTAGTCAAGGTAGAGTTGTGTTCCGTGGATCTCAGTACCATGTTTATCCATGACCACCTAGCAAGTTTGAGGATGAACAGTGGTTATTCTTATGTATGTGTGAGGGGATCGAAGATGAATTGGCATGGAAGGTCTCCATCATAAGGTTCAACCACGAGTTGGTGCCTTTTCGTATGCCACAAAGGAGTGTGAGTTTTCATGGATATGAGATCTTGTTATTAGATCTCTTGGACGCTTATATTTGATGATCACTTAGAGTCTCTAAATTGAGAGGCCGATCATGCTTGCCCCAAATTGACTTGTGTATGTATCAACTTTAATTAATCCTTAGACTTGAGGACATGGGGAGTTCCAGTTCCTAGTGTAATGTGCTTTGGCCCTTCTTATGAGGTCCATGAAGTGACACATATGCAAGTACGGTTGTATACATGCATTAGGATACAATTGAGGCCCATATGATCTCACACAGGATACACTGGTTGCCTAAGAACACTTTTATAACTTAGACCTTGTTGACCGGATCATTCAACACGTTGGTTTCAGTTGGGACCAACACTTAAATGGTTTTTTTAAGTTCTTTATTAATGTTTTTTACTGTTGATATTTTGTTTTAACCGTTAAAAGAAATTCTAGTCATGCCTAATGGATATTCAATGGTTAGGATCTTGTGTTCCACCCATTGATTTGCATGGGTATTGAATCAAGAAAGATAAAAGAAATAGGTAATCCATGGAAAATCTAAAAGAAATATACAAACAATGGGTAATCTGTGGTGAATCTAGGAAGGGAAACCCCACAGGGCAATGAATGCAAAGTACCAATTACCTTCCACCGTCGCCAAGTTCCATAACGAGCATTCCTCCATTGTCAAAATTGTTGAGACCTTCAAATTGCTCCACAGTCCATTTGTACCACCTCATCAGAAACACTCGCAATGTTAGGCCATGTGACACTATTACTAAATTCATGTTCTCTGTCCGTTTACCAGGTGGTTGAAAGCGTCCAATGTCAATATCTGCTCTAAGGGTCTCCCTGAATCCTGTATAGCAATAACACCGCATAAATTGGAAACTCTAGCGTAATTTATTATGAAGCACACTCATAAAAATTCCCTGAGGTGGTTCCCCACTGTCAACATAGGAAATGTGTATTGAAATCCGTCCATGCATCCGATCAGCCACCATATGTGATGGGTCATAGACAAAAGATTGTAGTGATGGGACAATCCTGACCATTCAGTTGTTTAGCTTTCCTGTTCAATGTGGAGAGATCATCAGTTTGCTCAACGTGATTTTGCCGCCCATTTGCAGGTGATCGGATAGCTACCATAGTCACAATCAACTTCTTTTGGGGATATGACCCAGCAAATCAACAGTTTGATCATTGAGTGCATGTGACACATATATGGTGAGGATGGTGAAAAATCAGAGAACGGGACCATTGGCGTCTCCAAATCAAGAGAGAGGAATTGCCGTGAGACTGGGAATCCTTCGGTGGTATGCTCTTCCTGACAGTAGGATTTTCTTGAGGGTTTCTAGTGTTCTCCAGGGGGTTTGCAATGGGGTAGTTAATCTCCTTTAATAGACTTTGATCCACATTCCTAACGGTTGGATCTTCAATACCCCAAAGATAAATGCCCGCCTCATGCTCTAGAAACCTAATCCACATTGACCTTTGATTTGAACAGTAGAAAACAGATTTTACAAAATAAATATCATTTATAATATTTATAATATGCTAAAAGAGAATTTAAAGATCTGGATTAACAGACCATTGTGGGGATCACCAGGATCAAGAGGGCCTCATGGCCATTGATCCAAAAGATGCCCTGTAAAACAAACATCATAGTAGAAACTCCTCTTGAAGAAAACTAAGACTAGCTCAAGAAAAAAATTAATGAAGTACACAGCATAATCAGAACAGATCAATCATAATGGCACATGAAACTTCCATTCCTGATAGTACCTGTTATTCGGTCATAAACATCAGCAGCAGATTCCCCATCAGGAAAGCGGTAGAAGAAACGGCCATAGCGATTGCGGAGTACCTTTTCGATCCGCATTTTCTCCCGATCCTGAAAATTTCCTTTTTACAACAAATAAAAAAAGAACTGGTAAGAGTGATGAATTTTCAGCTAGACTAGAGAAGTTTTTAGGTGGTGGCTTAAGCTTGGAATTCTTGTACATGATCTCCTAAGTGGGATGATGAATGCTCCAAATGGAAGTATGCATACGAAGAGAAGGCTTCTCAATTTTATGTGTTAGACCATCTAATCTCCATTCGTTGTGTTGCAATTTGTTTTAGAAGAAATATAAAAACCTTGATCAAAGTGCTGTTTCGCTTACAAACCGTACATGTACGCCCACCTTCTGGTAATCCAATCGTTCATATGGTGGGCCCCATGGCGGATGCAAGCAAACACCCATCAGATTATCCGTCCAGTTTGGCCTTTATTGAATGTTGACCTTTGGTTGTAATTGGACTTTTCATCCAATGGTTGGCATCAACCAATAGGGGAGATTCTACAGCATGGCACATCCCATTCCTAACTGCTTTAGTCATCCCCACTTACAGACATTTAGCCCCAACAGCATACCACTAATATCCAAACTCACGATTTCTATTGGCAGTGTTATCTGTTATTCATTCATTTCATGGAAGAGAGAATAAGAAACAATAGCAAGATTGCGTGGATGAGCTAATGGCATGCCATACTTGGAGCTCTGCATCCCCATGCGGAGATGATAAGAATAACTTAAAAATGGCCTCAAATCTGGTTTTCATGATCAAGCAAACACATTGACACCAATGTAAACTACTATAGCTGAATTCCAAAGGGTATTGTTTACCTATTGATTCTAGTCTTTATGTTTCTTTCAATTCATGATGCCAATATACTGATGTAGGACAGGTCATGGATGACTTCATGAAGGGCCAAGATCAAAAGCAGTCAGGGGGGAAGGGCCAAAACACGACACAGATTGGCTAATGCACCATAACTTCCAACGGCGATAACTTCTGTGACAGATTATCTGAATTGCACATATAAGAGATCATTGAAAAGCTATCAAAGAGACGTACGACCTAGCCAATGGGAACAGAATAGTTTAGAAAAATAAGGTCATTTTATAGGTCAAATTTTAGTTCAAACTCAAAATTTACCAATTTTGATAAATTACAATGTTGCTATTTTCTAGTCATTTTTTAAAAAGTCATGTAAAAGAGTTTAGACAGTTTCAACATCTTTTACTATTTTTAGAAAGTTTACTATTTCGAGTTCATTCCAACTCTAAGGCTAGTTCCTTCAAACTCTAGGGCTTATATAAGCTATCAAGTGTGTTTTACAGAATAGTTCCCATTATTATCAACTTCATCATTATTTTAGAGAATTTTTTCCTTGTTGGTTCAAGGCTATGAGAAGACGATGTTGATCTTTTCTCACCTTTTTCTCCACACACCCATTACTAAGATACATATATATGCGCAAAGAGCAAGCATACAGACAGGACAAGTACCCATGCAACACGTCAGTGGAATGAGAAAGTTGCCGGGAATATGGAAAAGAGGAAATGTAATGCAATTAGAATATGCTGCCCTATAAGTATTCACATAATATCGTCATGGCATTGCCATTAGTACCCCATGTATATACAGGTACCTTGGTGTATCCCCACTTAATGGCCAAAATTGACCAGACCAAACAATCCTGACCTTTCACCTCTGATTAGCTGATCCAAGACTACTAAGTGCGCATCGTCGTCAATATTTTCTTTATAATGCCTATTTCCAAGCTCTTGATGAGATCATTGCGATCATATCAGTTTGATTTTTTTTTTTTTAGGTGGGGTCAATCCAAGCCGGGTCCCATCAGGATGATCCAGATCGTTCAAGGTGGGGACTGCTCGAAAGGGTTCAAATCATTTTTCTTTAGAGCTGAAAGTCAATTTAAGGCCTAGACTGTGATGTGAATGCACCACCGATTAAACAACAATGGTGACTCATCCATTCCGTAGGTAGCGCACAGGCATGTTTGATTTTCTAAAGTTTTCCTTTGGTAATTACCACATCATTCCCGAGGGTTGATTTGACTCCTGCTTAGACCAAAATCGAGGATGTTGCCAAACATGTGGGCCCCACTGTGATGTATGTGGATTATCCATACCGTCCATCTGTTATGCCAACTAAATTTAGGACATGAGTAAAAAAAATGAAGCATATTCAAAGTTCAAGTGGACCACACCACAGAAAAAAGGGAATCGAACACCCACCGTTAAAAACTTCTTTGGGCCGCTGTTTACTTTGGTGTGGGCCACTTGAATGTTGGATTTGCCTCATTTTTCAGCTCATGCCTCAAAATTTTCTGGTAAAATGGATGGACGACATAGATATATCATATACATCACATGGGGCCCACAAAATTAGGCCAATCCTTTTGGACAGTTTTTCAAAGCAGAAATACCTGCCTCTTTTTCAAACATGGTGAAATTGTAATAATTGGTTTTTTGTTTTGGTTAGCTTGTTAGTACACGCACTGTCAGATCACACTTCACTGTTAGCCACCCCCACTAAGGAAATTGTAATAATTGGTTATTTACAGTGAAGTTGGAAGCATAACCCAAAAACTAGACTAATCTTAAGATCATAACCATCTAATCTCAGCTTTTGAATTTGGATTATTGACCATACCCTTTTTAGCCATCCATTTGATGGCCACCAATTGGAAGGCTAAGATCATCTGACATGTATCTTTTTCAAAATATGCTCGATCCCCAACAGGCCGCATGATTTGGATGGTGGATTTTACATTCATGCATGCTACATGCACAGAGTCAATAGCATTTAATAAATGGCAAAAAAAAAACCCACATGTACAGTGGATGACCCGAACAATTACTATTAGATTGTAAATCTCCAGCTATGTAATATTTTCTCTAGCTATGTAATGTCCTATATTTAGCACTTAGGATCTTTCTTCCAGCTATGTAACATCCTATATTTAGCACCTAGAATCTTTCTTACAGCTATGTATATTACATATTAATAGGTTGTAATCATACTATAAAGAGGGCGTTTTTTCTCCAATACAAACACAGAAATTCCAAACGTATTATGGTATCAAAGCCAAGTTTGATCAGGGCTATTGATCCAAATTTTGAACGGTCAGGATCTCTTGACTGATCAGAGTATACACCAATCTTCAGTGTATAATCTTCCTCAATCCATCTCTCCTCCCACCAACCCCTTTAGCACGACGGTTCTCATCCTCTGCTGCGACCCATCTCTCCATTGCTGCGATTTCATCATCTGCTGCGATTTCATCATAAGCTGTCCGACATCTGCCAGCACTAGAATCCAAGCCAACAACAACATGGCCACTTCAAAGTCTCTTGAGTCTACTATAAGCCCTACTCTTGCATCATATGATTCTTCCAATCCACTCTACCTTTATCATTTGGATCAGCCAGGTATTGTACTTGTTTCTCAACAACTTAATGGAGATAACTATACCACTTGGAGTCGTGCTATGATTGTCGCTCTTAGCGCGAAAAATAAATTGTGCTTCGTTGATGGTTCCTACCCACCACCACTCACTACGTCACCTGATTTTGCCTCTTGGACTCGATACAATCATATGGTTCTCTCTTCGGTTCCCAATGCCCTCACAAAAGAGTTATCTAATAGTGTTGTTTACACTGACAATGCTCATGATGTTTGGATTGACCTACGTGACCGCTTTGCTCAAAGCAATGGTCCACATATACTCCAGCTCCAACATTCCATCTGCTCTCATACACAAAATCAGTCTACCATTGCTTCATATTTTTCTCAGTTGAAATCATACTGGGATGAATTATCTTCTTTCTCTACACTTCCCACATGTACTTGTGGCGTATCCAAAGATCTCGTTTCTCATCAACAGAAGGAACGTCTCATGCAATTCCTTATAGGGGACTATTAGATTGTAAATCTCAAGCTATGTAATATTTTCTCTAGCTATGTAATATCCTATATTTAGCACTTAGGATCTTTCTTCCAGCTATGTAATATTTTCTCTAGCTATGTAATATCTTATATTTAGCACCTAGGATCTTTTTTTACAGTTATGTATATTACATATCAATAGGTTGTAATCATACTATAAAGAGGGTGTTTTTTCTCCAATACAAACACAGAAATTCCAAACGTATTAGCTACCTATATGGGCCATGGAGAGGAATAAAAAGGTCTTGATGCATCATAACATTACTGTCCTTTTGCACCATTCTGTACATGTGGCCATGATTTGCTGATCCTGGCCGTTGATCTGATGAGCTCTACCACTGATCGAGTTTCCCCCCAAAACATCTCAGATTCAAGGTTCCTAACGATTGATCGGTGGCCAACAATAGGACGTTAAGAGAAAATACAACAACAGTCCAGAAAAAAGGCAAAAGACTGTATGTAAAAGACCATCCAACCTGGAAATTTTCTGGGTCATCCCATCTACTGTGGCCCCCACAATATTAACAGTCCAGATCAACGAACCATAGGCTCCAGTTTCTGGATTTGGTGCATCAGAACGTGATCATAACAGAACCCTAACTAGTTATGAGCAGAGTGCGATTCGTGACTCATGTGCCCTACCTACAATTGGCATACATGCACATCCATCTGAACCGTCCAAGCAGTGAGCTTCATGCCAAATGTCAAAGTGACTTTCTGATTTCAACTTCCTACGATATCTTTTTTAACCGTCCACTTCATGGTCACCAATTAGTCGGTTACGATCATCCAATCAACGTGGTTTTGCAGTAACCTCCATCTGCATCAGCGCCAACGATTTGGACGGTCAGACATGCATGTACGCCACGTGTACAGTGTATGGAGGACGCGGATTTGCTGCCAAAGGAAAGTTCCCGTGCTGGAAACCTAGGTGGGGCCACCGTGACGTTTTTGAGAAATCCACTCCGTCCATCCGTTTTGTGAGTTCATTTTAGGATAATTGGCCAAAAATGATCCGCATACAATACTTAAGTGTGCTGAAAACGTGAGAATTGAATGTCCACGGTTGAAATATTCGTGGGGCCACGGAAGTTTTGAATCATGCTAATATTTATTTTTTCGGTTCATCCCGGTGGGAATGACTTTACGAATGGTATCGATGGCAAGTAAACATCACTGTCAACCCAGGGAGGTTTCAACGGTAAGAATTTCCCTAAACACATTTTCCTTTAGTACGGACCTTGAGTATTGGATCCTGCTCACTTTCGGCTTCACATACTATGATGAGCACATGAAACGGATGGACGGTATGAATTTCTCACAAACATCACGGTGGGCCCCGCCTAGGTTTCCAACTTCCTCCAAAGGTTCCACAGGAAATCCGCGTCCGTGTATGGGACATAACACCCCAGTCAGGTGAGGTCCCACTAGAGTATTTCCAGTTTTTTGGGCCCGGATTAGATACTGACAAGGTCAGTAGCCAAATCGCTACCGAAGTGACGTCACCAAGCTTTGTGGACCCCACCATGATGCATGTGTTATATTCATACCGTCCATACATTTGGAGAGATCGTTTTATGGCATGAGAAAAATAAAGAGATAGATCTAATGTTCAATTGGACCCCACGATAGAAAATAGTAGGGATAGTGACATCCACCGTTCAAAACTTCTTAGGAGCCACAGAAGTTTCAGATCAAGCTTATATAATTTTTTTTCACTTCATCTGTCCCTATGTTAACTTATGAATAGGTTGGATCTAAAAAATACAATATGGTGGGCCCTATAAATGTTTCAACGGTGGGTGTGACTGATCCCACGGTTTTCTGTGGTGGGTCCACTTGAACATTAGATCTATCTTATTCTTTTTCTCATACCATAAAACGATCTCTACAAATAGTCGGACGGTATGGATATAACACATGCATCATGGTGGGGTCCACATAGCTTGGTGACGTCACTTCAGTAGCGACTTGGCTACTGACCTTTTCAGTATCTAATCGGCGCCCCAGTTTTTTTGGTTTGGGCGCGGCTTCGGCGTGGGTGGGATCCCTGACCATGGGGCCCACCTTGATGTATGCGCCTTATATCCACCCCGTCCATCCGTTTTGAAAACTCATTTTAGTCATGATCCTAAAAATGAAGCAGATCCAAATCTCAGGTGGACCACACTTCAGGAAACAGTGGTATTCAACCAATAGAAACAACACGTGGGCCGCAAAAGTTTTGGATCAAGATGATATTTGTGCGGTCTCTTCATCCAAGTTTCTGTGATCTTATCAACAGGTTGGATGGAAAATAAACATTCCGGTGGACTCCATGAAGTTTTTAATGGTGAGGATTCAATCACGACTGTTTCATGTGGTATAGTCGTTCAAAGACCTGGATCTGCTTCATATTTTGGATTACACCCTAAAATGAGCTGTCAAAATGGATGGACGGTGTCGATGTAAGGCAAATACATCACAGTGGGCCCCACAGTTAGAGATCCAACCAAACGTACAAACTTCAGTTCCGTTCCTAGCTGTCGATTTGTTTATGCTATGGCCCACTGAAGTTGTCAAAAGACCTGACTTTTAAACCAGAAGATATAAACAGTGCAGCCCACTTACGTAAAGATCTAATCCACCACACGTGTTCCACAATCGCGAATTCGCTCGCGCGTGTATGGGAACGGCTCCCACACGCGTGAACAAATAATAAAAGAAGGGAAAAAGATAAAAAGGAGGCGTACCGAAATCCTGCTCGCGCAGTCGCGGCTCCTCCCTCACCCCAGCAATCCTATCCCTATCGAACGCCCGCCCCAGCCCTCGCAGCGTCTCCAGCGTCCTCGCGTATGGCGACACGTAGAAATACACCTTCCAATCATCCACACCGTCCGATTCGATCATGTCCCTTATCATCTTCCCGCATCCCTCCGCTTCATCCCAGCCCTTCTGCGTCAGCTTTATCTTCGGGTCCGGCACCATTGTATATACACTCTCATCCACGTTACCCTCGCTCTGCCCGTGACGTACCAGGATGATCCGTCGCGGCCGAGGACAGGACCCTGCCCTCGCGACGGACAGCTTCTCTGGAAAACGATCCATGCCTTTACCGTTAGACGCGTCTATCAGCTTGAGATTAGGGTTCCCGAGAGTGTCCTCGCAGCAGCGGATGCGAGATGAGATGGTGGGGTTCGTTTTCTCGCGAGAAATTGGGATGGAGAGAGTTGAGAAGAGGAAGGAGGCGGACGCCATTGTTTGATTTTGAGTTTCGCTGAAGGACAGTGCCCACAGCGGAAGGTTTTCGTTGTGGGCGAATGGCGGGTGAACGTGTATGGCGTTGGGTTAAAAGAAGCTAGGGGAAACGCGTTTGGACGGGGAAATTTTTGATACTCTGGCAGAGTGTGATAGATGATACGCAGGCAGTTACAAATTACCTAGAAATGCGTACTTGGCTTTGATTATCGTGCCCGTGTAGATGTGTCGTGAATTAAAATTAACGGTTAAAAATGAAAAGTATCCAACGGTCCTGTTTCAGCGAACAAGTGTCCAAGAATCAGAGGTTGGGATTGTCCAAGCAATCTGATTTTGAGACAGAGACCGTGTGCTTCACGACTTAATTTGAATTAACGTGTGACATGTGTGCAATTTCTTAGCGTCTGTGTATGAAGCATCGTACTCTGCCAGAGTATCAAATGGCACTTCAGAGCTGGGCGCGGATTTAGGTGAGTCCGGGGTGATAGCTTATTGGGTGGGTCCCTGACCGTGGGGCTCACCTTGATTTATGTGTTGTGTATCCATGCCGTCCATTCCTTTTTCCATCTCATTTTAAGACATTTTCCAAAAACAAACAGAAATAAGTCTTCGGTGGACCATATCACAGGCAAAAGTGGTCATTGAACGTCCGCCGTTAAAAACTTCCTAGGGCCCACCGTAATGTTTATTTTCTATCCAACATTTTGATAACTTCATACAGTCCTTGAAGAAGGGAAAACACGAATATCATCTTGATCCAAAACTTTTGTAGCCCACAAAAAGTTTTCAATGGTCAGTCACCACTATTTCTGTAGTGTGGTCCATCTGAAAATTGGATCTGATTCTTTTTTGGGCCTATGAACTAAAATGATATCTTAAAACGGATGGACGGCGTGGATATACAAAAAATACATATATCTGGGTCCCGTAGTCAGAGACTCACTCACTAAGTTGATACCCCAGACTCACCTAATCCGCGCCCTTTCGGAGCTACTCCCCGGGACCAACCGATTCGCACGTGACGCATGCCAGCGAGTATAATTGTAGGATATCATACGCCAGCGAGCATGCATGTAGGAGATCTACACCATTCGTCAGGTTGGTTACTATTGAGTGTGACATCACGTGAAATCCTGGACGTTCTACTTGTCAGGTAGGTAATTTGTAAACAATGAATCTGAACCGTTGCTTCTTAATTTTTAAAGCATTGTTCCGTAAGGGACCGGTTCATATGGAGGAAGACCGTAGCAATTTATTTATCCCGGAAGGTTCATCGTGTGGCCACTGCGATGAATGGCCTTGATATTAAACACGTGTGCTAGACACGTACAGAAGCGCTTTCGAGTAGCATATGTGGTGTGAGTAGTTATACAAGAGTCTGTTCATTGCAGTGCATACCCATGCGGTTGTACATACGACTATTGATCGCGACCATCCATCTGGTGGGCATTACTATTAAACCATAGTTACCATACCATTCTAGCCTTTTAACTAATAAACACTTCCACTTTTAATGTGGACATTTGGATGATTGTTGCTCGATATCGATTTGACATATACAATGATGGCTAGGATTACCTAGTAAATATGTGCTTTTACCATGATCTGTGCAGAGAGATTCAGATGGGTAATTTGGATTCATCATCTATTTAGTGACATGTCCAGTGCGGCAGCGATGAACCGAGGCCTATTTACCTCAGCTATTTTGTTCTCAGCACGTTTTATTGCAACGTGCCCTTGTTATCTTGCCTCTAGACATGCAACTGAGGAGTGCTGGACTTAGCCGCACGTATACTCGCAGGACATTAATCAGGCTGTTCAAACAATCCTAACCGATCAGCCTGTTCAAGCGATCCTAACCGAACGATTCTGAAAAGCGACTGACCAAGCGATCCCATTCAAGGGCCAAATCCAAAGTTACAACTATCCTTACATGCCCCATTTTTTGGATATGATAACATACAAAATAGGCCCGCATGATGAACGGGCCTGATCTTGCTCATGTGTTGCATCTTATTCACATGCAATAAGTAAGTTTTGCAAGTCATAACACCATTCCTCGTGTAGAGTGGGATTATTACGAATCATACTCACAGAATTGGTGGAAAATCATCGTTCGTTGGGAACCGGTGACTTCCCTATCTAGGGATTACATCCGACGCGACTTGCCTGTCATATGGGGTTACATGGCTCCCAGATAATCCAAAGCCCCTGGAGCCCGCCACGATGTTTGCGTAGTATCTACTTCGTTCATACGTTTCGTCAGCTCATTTTAGAACATGAGCCCAGGCTTAAGGAAGATCCAAAACTCAAGTGGTCCACACGAGTGAGCATTGAATGTCCACCGTTGAAAGCTTAGGGGTATTACAGAAGTTTTGGGTCAGCGTCATGAACAGGTTGGATGGCATCTAAACATCACGGTGGACCCAGAAAGGTTTCAATAGTGGTTGTCTTCCTCCCCACCGTTTCCTGTGGTGTGGCCCACGTGAGGTTTGGATCTCCCTCGCGTTTGGGCTCAGGTCCTAAACTGAGCTAATGAAACAGATGAACGGAGTGGATATAACACAAACACCGTGATGGGTCCATAGAGCCAGGTTGCAGGGTAGCCCCCGATAGAAAGTCAGACAATTGGGGCGCACTTCTTATCGTTGTCCAGATTGGACGGTTATAAATGACTGCAACAGAGAACTAGTATTTCCCTTTATTTGACAGCTCATCAAGTGATTCAGAGATTAACATCCATTTTCTCCGCACGTGTCAGTAACATACACGTGATATATCGAACTCAACATTCCAAGAGCAGTAAATGGGTCGGGTCGGCCTAAATGATTGGACTATCCGAGCCCAAATCAGGCTTTTAATAGGCTGGGCAGCCGTACATTCACCTATCTAAATATGCTGGGCCACGTATGTTTGTCCGGCCTCTATTCAGATGCAAGCCCTAATTTAATTTATATGGGCCCAAAAAGTAGGACCCACTTCAACCAACTGCCTCCGAAGCTTAGGCAGAAACTAGGCCAAAGGAAATTGGACTATGGTTGGGCCTTGCACATGACTCTACACTGAGTGTAATTAATTCAATTTTCATACAGTTGTCCGGATACATAATTTCAATGAATTCAAAGTTCACATTCAAATTTAACATCTATTCATCTGCATTTGTTTTACATTCTTATAATTTTCATAATCATATATTCAAAAACATATCATCTAAATATAAATCACTTGAGTCCACACATTTGAAACTTCATTCAATTATAAAATAAAAAATACATTAAAAAAATCAAATTCTTATATAGTAAACTATATAAATATATAATTCATTAGTCCAACATAACAAGTTCATCTTCCACCAGATACGCGATTCATCTGCCAATCGGTCCTTATTTTCCGACACTTGGTTCGGATTTTCTGTTTCATTCATTTATATACGATTGTCAATCTGTAATCTTAGCTGGTTAGGCTAGTGAGTGAACTCAGCATGGTTCATACATGCTATAATATAAGATAACACAAACAGATCATATGATATGCGACATGAATATGAATGCAGGAATGTTATGAAATGCATGTCAAGTAAGACAATCGTCTACTTGTTTGGGTTGGATATCTATCAAGCCAAATTTCATATCAGTCGGACATCCATCGTAGGTAGGCATGAGTAATATACAACATCCACTTAGGTGTCATTGACAATATATTCATCTACTCTATGAGTAGGCTTTCACTTCTGTGGGCATTTGGCAACAAATCCACCATGTGTAACCATTCAGGGAGATCCCCAAGAAATCCAAGCACAAGGTGTGTATGCAGTCACGTTGGATGTATATAATGTGTGCTCAATGTCTATGCATCGACATGAGTAGTCAATAAATACATCTCTCTTTGAGAGGAATCACGGATTTCACAATATCAATGATTTATATATTTGTATGATCCATATGCATAAAAAATGTCTTGAAATACAAATTATAAAACAAGAATCATACTAGTACAATAGATATAACAAGACAACCAATTCAAACAATCACAATAATCAATATATATATCTTAATAGTGGATATATGAGATATGTTGTGATTTACTCACCTCTATCTATCAACACACGTGCTTGGTACTTCTATAATCATAAAGTGTGATTATCTACACCATATAAATAGTAAGCATATATGTGAAGGTTATGTTGGATACATAAAGTGACTAAACTTGCATTTAGTTTAAACATAACTTGAGTATTATTATTTAAAATATAATTTAACTTACGACAATAAATATGGTTTAATTAGATTCTTAATTAGGGTCATGGGTATGAGTGTAAATAGTTGAAAATCATAGTTATAAAGTAGTGATGGTATAAGTGTAAATAAAATTAAAAGCATGGGTAAAAAGTATTTCTATCGCAACTACCATTTTGAAAAGAACAAGGACAAAAAGGTCTTTTTAACTTTTATTTCATTTTTTCTTTTAGTGTATGAGTTTTAACGGAATAAATTGAATATGCAAATGTGACCCGCTTGAT
Source organism: Magnolia sinica (assembly GCF_029962835.1). Taxonomy (NCBI): domain Eukaryota; kingdom Viridiplantae; phylum Streptophyta; class Magnoliopsida; order Magnoliales; family Magnoliaceae; genus Magnolia; species Magnolia sinica. The sequence goes on from NC_080578.1 coordinate 92,846,860, forward strand.
ATTTACATTGAGTTCATTTATGAGTTTGGGCCCTAGCAGAGGATGAGCATTCAAGTGGATGGTATGGATCTAACACATGTTAATATGTTGCCCACAATCCTAAAACCAAGAGGAATACCCAACTTTCAGCATTGGAATTCCAACGCTAGAAGTTGTTTATTCTTTCTTTCTTGCTTTTCCTTTTTGTATTGGTTCCACTCTAAGCATGTGTAATATTTTAACCGTCCATATGAATGTTACCCTCATAGTAACCGTTGCGCAAAAATCTTAGTCACAAATGAGATTTGTGTGGTCCACAATGATCAAAATAATCCAACATACAATCCCATTGTTTTACTTCGATTAGGACCACATGGACCTCAGATACATCACAAGATTTCGTCATTGGCCTTACATAGCCTTCCAAAGACATTGGACGGTGAAGATATAACATATACACCATATTAGGGCCCACTGCCCTAATAAAAAAACGTGGACCATTCCAGCATATGAAATAACTTTGATTCTAAGGCTCGAACCTTTAATTAATTAATTTATATATATATATATATATATAAGTGGTCCATTATGAGAATATGAACCAACTATCAAATTGGCACCTAATGTTTGTCCATTAGGCCCAAATATCTCCTTGATACAGGATGTTTGTGGACCGCATGAAGCATGATAGTAGATGCTCATTTGTCAGGTCTACTTGGATTTTGGTTCAAGATATTTTTGAGTTCTAAGATATACAAGGGTAGAAGAGATAAATGAATAGTATAGATAGTTCACACATTGAGATGGACCCTACAGATATCATGCACAGATACATATCAATTATGGATCGAGAAATTTACAATTGTACGACCCATTTAAATTTCTAAGCCCACTTCTTTTTACCTTTCAAAAATAAGCCCTAGATGTACGGGCGGCTCGCCAAAGGTCAAAAATGCCCCTGCTTTTTCCTTCAAGCAGATCGGTGGTGCTGGAAGACGAGCGCCGACGCTCCTCGAACTCCAAGTTGTACGAATTGTTCAAAAGATATCAAAGTTACATGGCCCCACAGTTACGTATTTATTATATCTACAACGTTCATCCATATTTCGAGATAATTTCAGAGCATTATCAAAAAAAAAAAAAAAAATCATATCCAAAGATCAACAAGACCACACCACAGAGCAGCGGGAAAATTGATTTTCACCGTTAAAAATTTTGTAATGCCTACCATAACATTTATTTTCCATCCAATCTATTCATAAGGTCACAAAGACCAGGATGAAGAGGAAAAACAAATTTCATAATGATCCAAAACTTCTTTAACCCCTAAAAGGGTTTCAATGATAGATGTTCAATCCTCCATAGCCTTCTAAAGTGTGGTCCACTTGATAGCTAGATCTGTCTTATTTCTCATCTCAAACTTTAATACGAGTTCGTCAAATAGATGGATGGTCGGGATATAACACATACCTCATAATAGGACCCACAAAAAGCGGTGGGGATTACAACAACAAAAATAAAAATAAAAAATAAAATAATAATAATAATAATAATAATAACTAGGAATTAAGGCTAGGGGGTTTTCTATGGCTTATAACCGTAGCCATAGTCATAGTCCCTGCCATTTTGATGTCCTTTTATATGTATCGAAGGTCTTTCGTTATGTATCAAATGTCTTTCGATTAATTGAAAAAGGTCCAGAGGACTGTCCAGTGAGTTTGCCTTAAAAATCTTACAATTTTTGATACATATTGAAGAGTATTCGATATGTATCGAAGGTTATTTTACCAATAGCTACAGATTATAATCGTAGCCATAATTGTAGTTTGTGCCAGTCTATGAATTTTTATTTTTTTAAAATTTTTTTACATGGAGAACTTTATTTTATCTACAATTTTCTCTAATACATATTTCTATAAATATGTATATATAAGCATATAAATTTATTTTTTTTTCTCCTTTTTTTGTTTCTTTATTCATTTAACAAGAATATCTTCTAAACCAAAATTAGTTACTTGACGTACCCTATATGATTTTGGGGTAGGAGAAGCTACTTTAGCCAACCAAGCTAGTTAATTTTCAAGATTGCATCAGGTCGATGGTCGAAAATCCATTTCATTCACTTCGCGGTCAATTTCAATCAGTTCGCGGTCAATTTCATTCATTTCATGTACTTCACGATCAATTCCATGCATTTCACGGTCAATCCCAGCAATTCCATTTTGACTCACGGTCATTTCCATGCATTTCACGGTCAATTCCCTTCACTTCACGGTCATTTCCATGCATTTCAAGGTCATTTCCCTACACTTCACGGTCATTTCCATGCATTTCACGGTCAATCCCAGCTATTCTGTTTTGATTCATGGTCATTTCCATGCATTTCACGGTCAAATCCGTTTACTTCACGGTCATTTTCATGTATTTCATGGTCAATCCCGGCAATTCCGTTTTGACTCACGGTCATTTCCATACATTTCACAGTCAATTCCCTTCACTTTACGGTCATTTCCATGCATTTCACGGTCAATTCACTTCACTTCACAGTCATTTCCATGGATTTCACGGTCAATCCCGGCGATTCCGTTTTGATTCACGGTCATTTTCATGCATTTCACGGTCAATTCCCTTTACTTCATGGTCATTTCCATGCATTTCACGGTCAATTCCCTACACTTCATGGTTTTTTCCATGCATTTCACGGTCAATCCTGGCGATTTCGTTTTGATTCACGATCATTTTCATGCATTTCACGGTCAGTTCGCTTCACTTCACGATCATTTCTATGCATTTCACAGTCAATCCCGGCGATTCCGTTTTGATTCACGGTCATTTCCATGCATTTCACGTTCAATTCCCTTTACTTCATGGTCATTTCCATGCATTTCACGATCAATTCCGTTTACTTCATGGTCATTTCCATCCATTTCACGGTCAATTCCCTACACTTTACGGTCATTTCCATGCATTTCACGGTCAATCCCAGCGATTCTATTTTGATTCACGGTCATTTCCATACATTTCAGGGTCAATTCCCTTCACTTCACGGTCATTTCCATGCATTTCACGGTCAATTCACTTTACTTTACAGTCATTTCCATGCATTTCATGATCATTTCCCTACACTTCACAGTCATTTCCATGCATTTCATGGTCAGTCCCCGCGATTCCATTTTGATTTACGGTCATTTCCATGCATTTCACAGTCAATTCCTTTCACTTCACGATCCTTTCCATGCATTTCACGGTCAATCCCGGCGATTCCGTTTTGATTCACGGTCATTTCCATGCATTTCATGGTTAATTCCCTTCACTTCATGGTCATTTCCGTGCATTTCACGATCAATCTCGGCGATTCCATTTTGATTCATAGTTATTTCCATGCATTTCACGGTCAATTCCCTTTACTTCACGATCATTTTCATGCATTTCACGGTTAATTCCGACGATTCCGTTTTGATTCACGGTCATTTTCATGCATTTCACGGTCAATCCTGGATTCTGTTTTGATTCACGGTCATTTCCATGTATTTCATGGTCAATTCCCTTCACTTTACGGTCATTTTCATGCATTTCACGGTCATTTCCCTACACTTTACGGTCATTTCCATGCATTTCACGGTTAATCTCGGCGATTCCGTTTTGATTCACGGTCATTTCTATGCATTTCACGGTCAATTCCCTTCACTTCACGGTCATTTTCATGCATTTCACGGTCAATCTTGACAATTCCATTTCATTTCATGGTCATTTCCATACATTTCATGGTTAATTCTCTTCACTTCACGGTCATTTCCATGTATTTCACGGTCAATTCACTTCACTTCATGGTCATTTCCATGCATTTCACGGTCAATCCCGGCGATACCGTTTTGATTCGTGGTCATTTCCATGCATTTCAAGGTCAATTTCCTTCACTTCACAGTCATTTCCCTACACTTTATAGTCATTTCCATGCATTTCACGGTCAATCCCGGCGATTTCGTTTTGATTCACGGTCATTTCCATGCATTTCATGGTCAATCCCGGCAATTCCATTTTGATTCACGGTCATTTCCATGCATTTCACGATCATTTCCCTACACTTCACGGTCATTTCCATGCATTTCACGGTCAGTACTCGCGATTCCATTTTGATTCACGGTCATTTCCATGCATTTCATGGTCAATATCGACATTCCGTTTTGATTCACGGTCATTTCCACGCATTTCATAGTCAATTCCCTTCACTTCACGGTCATTTTTGTGAATTTTATGGTCAATCCCGACGATTCCGTTTTGATTCACGGTCATTTTCACGCATTTCACGGTCAATTCCCTTCACTTCACGGTCATTTCCATGCATTTCACGGTCATTTCCATACATTTCACAGTCTATTCCCTACACTTCACGGTCATTTCCATGCATTTCACGGTCAATCTCAGCGATTCTGTTTTGATTCACGGTCATTTCCATGCATTTCACGGTTAACTCTCTTCACTTCATGGTCATTTCCATGTATTTCACGGTCATTTCCCTTCACTTCACGGTTATTTTCATGCATTTCATGGTCAATCTCGGCAATTCTGTTTCATTTCACGGTCATTTCTATGCATTTCACGGTCAATTCGCTTCACTTCATGGTCATTTCCATGCATTCACCAGGATTGACCGTGAAATGCATGTAAATGACCGTGAAGTGAAGGGGAATTGACTGTGAAATGCATCGAAATGACCGTGAAGTGTAGTGAATTGACTGTGAAATGCATGGAAACGACCATGAAATGAAATGGAATTGCTGGGATTGACCGTGAAATGCATGAAAATGACCGTGAAGTGAAGGGAATTGACTGTGAAATGCATGGAAATGACCGTGAAGTGAAGCGAAATGACCTTGAAATGCATGGAAATGATCGTGAAATGAAACGGAATTGCCGGGACTGACCATGAAATGCATGAAAATGACCGTGAAGTGAAGGGAATTGGCCGTGAAATGCATGGAAATGATCGTGAAGTGAAGCTAATTGACCGTGAAATGCATCGAAATGACCGTGAAATGAAACAGAATTGCAGGGATTGACTGTGAAATGCATGAAAATGACTATGAAGTGAAGGGAAGTGAATTAACCGTGAAATGCATGGAAATGACCGTGAATCAAAATAGAATTGCCGGGATTGACCGTGAAATGCATCGAAATGATCATGAAGTATAGGGAAATGACCATGAAATGCATGGAAATGACTGTGAAGTGAAGGGAATTGACCGTGAAATGTATGGAAATGACCGTGAATCAAAACGGAATCACCGGGATTGACCGTGAAATGCATGGAAATGACCGTGAAGTGAAGCGAATTGATCGTGAAATGCATGGAAATGACCGTGAAGTGAAGGGAATTGACCTTGAAATGCATGGAAATGACCGTGAATCAAAATGGAATCGTCGGGATTGGCCGTGAAATGCATGGAAATGACCGTGAAGTGTAGGGAAATGACCGTGAAGTGCCTGGAAATGACCGTGAAGTGAAGGAAATTGACCGTGAAATGCAGGGAAATGACCATGAATCGAAATGGAATCACCAGGATTGATCATGAAATGCATGGAAATGACTGTGAAGTGAAGCAAATTGACCGTGAAATGCATGGAAATGACCGTGAAGTGAAGGGAATTGACTGTGAAATGCATGGAAATGACCGTGAAGCAAAACAGAATCGTCAGGATTGACCGTAAAATGCATGGAAATGATCATGAAATGAAATGGAATTGTCGAGATTGATCGTGAAATGTATGAAAATGACTGTGAAGTGAAGGGAATTGACTGTGAAATGCATGGAAATGACCATGAAGTGAAGGGAATTGACTGTGAAATGCATGGAACTGACTGTGAATCAAAACAAAATTGCTGGGATTGACCGTGAAATGCATGGAATTGATCGCGAAGTAAATGAAATGAACGAAATTGACCGCGAAATGATTGAAATTGACCGCGAAGTGAATGAAATAGATTTTTGACCATCGACTTGATGGAATCTTGAAAAATAACTAGGTTGGTTGGCTAAAGTAGCTCCTCATATCCCAAGATCATATAGGGTATGTCAAGTAACTAATTTTGGTTTAGAAGATATTCTTGTTAAATGAATAAAGAAAGAAATGAAAAAAAGAGAGAAAAAAATTTTATATGCTTATATATACATATTTATATAAATATGTCCTAGATAAAATTTAGGTAGAATAAAGTTCTCCATGTAAAAAAATAAAAATAAAATAAATAAAATAAAAAATTAAAAAAATTTCATTGACTGGTACAGACTATAGTTATGGCTATGGTTATAATCCATAGCTATTGGGAAATTCCTTTAATATATATTGAATACTCTTCAATATGTATCGAAAATTGCAAGATTTTTTTAGGCAAACTCGGTGGACAATTCTGGACATTTTTCGATTAATTAAAAGACATTTGATACATATGGAAAGACATATGGAAATTCCAGGGGCTACGGCTATTGCTACAGTTATAATTCCTAGCCATGGAAAACTCAGCCATAAGTTCCTGGTTTTATTATTATTATTATTATTATTATTATTATTTAATTTTTTAATTTTTTGCTATTGTAATTCCCACCGCTTTTTGTGGGTCCTATTATAAGGTATGTATTATATCCAAACCGTCCATATATTTGGCAAACTCGTATTAAGGCTTGAGATGAAAAATAAGACAGATCTAGCTATTAAGTGGACCACACTGTAAAAGGCTTTGGAGGATTGAGCGTCTACCATTGAAACCCTTTTAGGGGTCACAACAGTTTTGGATCATTATGGAATTTATTTTTCTTCTTCATCCAGGTCTTCGTAACCTTATGAATAGATAGGATGGAAAGTAAATTTTATGGTGGGCCCTACAAAATTTTTAACGGTGAAAATCAATTTTCCCGCTGCTCTTTGTGGTGTGGTCCAGTTGATCCTTGGATATGATGTTTTTTGATAATGTTCCGAAATGATCTCGAAATATGGATGAACGTTGTGGATATAATAAATACGTAACCGTGGGGCCCATGTAACTTTGATATCTTTTGAACCGTTCGTACAACTCGGAGTTTGAAGAGCCCAGCGCACGTCCTCGAACACCACCGATCCGCTTGAAGGAAAAAGCAGGGGGCATTTTCGACCTTTGGCAAGCCATCCGTACATCTGGGGCTTATTTTTGAAAGGTAAAAAGAAGTGGGAATACAAATGTAAATGGGCCTTAAATGGGTCGTACAGTTGTAAATTTCTCTTATGGACTGAAAATTTCATTAAATATGGTCTGGACATGCTGAGTATTTTCGGTTTAAAAAAATTTTCTTGGCCGCCCACACATGATTCATGTGTACTAGATCTATCCCGTTCACCAGTTTAACACCATCATTTTAGGACATGTGCTTAAAAATAAGCTAAATTTGAGATTCTTGTGTATCGTACCATCATTAATAGTGCGGACCACTCACTTTTCATTAAACCTTCCTAAGGCCTGTCCAGGGTCCATTATAGTGTTTATGTCTAATCCAAATTGATCAGTGGGCTACGATAATATGTTTTACGATAATGTTAGGTTGATTTAGAATTCCTTTAGGCCCTAAAGAGTTTTTAATGGTATATGTTCAATATCTACTGTTTTGATTGGTATGGCCCATCTAATGATTAGGTTAGACTGATTTTTTGGGCCTCACCTTATATCATCCCCAAGAATCAAGTGGACCGTGTGGATTAGACCCCACACGTTGCAGCAGGCCCAACACAAATTCCCATGCAAAAAGCTAAAAGGAAACACGTCCTCCTGGCGTTACTTACTTTTCTTTGGTTTATATTTTATATGCTTTCTGCACTCAAATTTACGACCGTGTATATACACACATATTATTATATGTGTATGCGATGGACCCTTGGTTAATCTGCGTCATTTATCATATGGGCCTTATATATAAATTCTATGATAAAATAATAAATAATTAATTAAAAATTAAAGTACTAACCTTGTCTTCCTCCCAACTCTTGATCGCCGTCTCTTCTTCTTTCTTTCTTTTTTCCTTTATGCTTTGGAGAGAACATCCCACCCTTATAAAGAGAGAATGGTTCTTCTAATAAGATAAAAGTGAGGATGTTGCAACCTATTTTTATTTTTATTTTTTAAATTAATGCCTAAAAAATTGTGATGATTTTAATGGAATTTTATGTATTTAGATAATAGGCACAAAAAATGTGAGGTCCATTGTGATGAATATCTTATATTCATGCCACCCATCCATTCCACAATCCCATCTTATGGCATGCATAAAAAAATGAGGCAAATCTATAACTCAAATGGACCACAACACATGAAACAAGGATTATAACCGAGCTCAACTATTGAAAGTTAATGCCTTCTTAGGGCCTATATTAATATTTATTTGTCATCTGACCTGTTCATAACATTATAAAGACATGGATAGAAGAAAATGAAAAAAATCAACTTGATCCAAAATTTCGATGACCCCAAGCAATTATTAATGATAAGAGTTCAATTCCCACTTCCTAGTTTGGTGTGGTTCACTTGAGCTTTATATCTACCTCTTTTTTTCGGGCCCATGTCCTAAAATGGGTTGGTAGAATGGATGGACAATATAGATATGGTCTATGCATCATGATAGGTCACGTAGTTTTTGTGCCCCAATTTCTTTCCCACGTTTGTTTTGGTCTGGAACATTTAACAGATAACTAAATATGTAAACTTTGAAATAAGAGAAGGAAATAGTGATGTAAATAATTATGCCTATTTACCATATATTTACATTATAAAATAGAAATCAAACAAGACCGTCTACATGCCTTCATCACAGTGACAAATCTAGTTCTTGGCAGTTTCTTGGCCAGGATTTTCTTAGGTTATTTTAAATATTTCACATTTTGGTTGCAGTGTTAGTGTTATGGGAAAGATCTCCCTTAAAATAAAATATTTAACAACTAACCATTATAAATTAATAAGTTTTAGTTTAAAATATAGCAAGGTATGAAATGATTTATTTTAGTGGTTTTTACCCCAAAATGTCTGGGAACACATGATATTCCTGTAATGTGTTTCAACTCTTCAATTTACCAAAATATTTCATTCACTTTACGGATGTAGGATGAAATCTCAAAATTACCATTGATGGGGAGAATTTCGAAGATCAAGCCTCATATTCGCGTGCACATAAGGAAATTAAGTTCTGAAAAGCAAGAAGTTATGTTGGTTCTAATATGTTATGTTTCCAAAAATTCAATCCAACCACTAGTTGTATGACCTAATTTTAAGAGTGGATATTGAAAAAAAGAAGAAGCTTCATTTATGATTTAGGTGGACTATATAATTTTAAGAGTAGATATTGAAAAAAAGAAGAAGCCCCATTTATGATTTAGGTAGACTATACAATTAGAAACAATGTACAGGGCTATGCCCATCCTCTAAACTATTTTAACTGCTAAATGATTTTTTTAGATAAAATGGTGATAATTTCACAATAAAATAGCAAAAATTTAGAACAACATTTAGCGATGATATTGCAATGATATCATTCGATCAAATTTTCACGATATTATCATTTGCAAGATTTACAAAATCTTGTGAGATGAATCAATGGCCCTGGTTTCATCCACGTTGAGTACTTACTACATCCAAGTGAAAGTCTATTCCAATGTTACCTGAATGGACTGTCAGGATTATAGATAGGTTGTCTCGGATATACTCCCTCTTAACCAGTAATGTGTTACCATGTTCATGTCACATGCATTCGAGATGTGGGCCATTCCTCAGGTGGTCCCCACCGTTGACATGCCATTGCCCAAAAATAAACAAGCCCACTTGTCAGACAAGCCATTCTTGTGTAAGAAAATGGACGATATATATATCAGGAATGGATTAGGCCATAGTTTTCAGGCCTTGGATTGTTCACAGTGGGAAATGACTGCTGAATGGCTTGGATCCCATATATTTCTCGCACATTTGAACGTGTTCTAGCAATCTCACCATCCAACTCATGCGACTATGCAAGCGATTATACTTGGGAGTGTAATCTCATGAGGTGATCTGCTCATGCATCCGGATGGATTGAAACACGATACGTCCGTACTTTAGCATTTGGAATTTGGTTCTTTTGAATGAACCAAGCCTTCATGTGATTGGAATTGTGATGTAGAGTGGGTTGTGGACAGTTTCATGGCCAAGATGGATCAGAAAAGGCCCGGTCGACGATAGAAGTGATTCGGACCGTCGGACCTTGGATCAGGCATATCTCAGATTCCGGAATGAGTTATCTGACGTAAAATATATGATTTTGGGGTAGAACGAGCTACTTTAGCCTACCAATCCCGCTATGCTGGGTTACGCAGCCGGGAATTGCAAAAAAACCTTGGATCGACTGTCATTTCCCTGTTTTAATTTCGTTTTTATTATAAATATTAAGTTTTAGTTTAATTATAATTCTTCATCTGTCGGGCTTTAGGAGTTGCGCTCAACGTGAAAAGAGCTTAGAATAATTAGGAGAACGGTTTGGTGAAGCCAAATAGGTCACTTACTATTTTTGGCCGAAAGCCTTGCGCACTAGTAGACATCACGACCGTCTATAAATAGTAAGTTTACTATTTATAGTAAGTCGCGGATTCTAAGAGTTTTAGTTGTAGTTTGATTCTGATTTCTTTCCCATTGCTTGGTATTCCTATTTAAAGGGTTGTGAACTCATTTTTATTTAGGCATTAATCAATTTCGAATTTATTAGAATTTATTTCTATTTTCTGCTTTCTTTCTTCGGGGATTCGAAAAGTCTCTGTGAGGAGTCCAGAGAAGTTCCGTGGATTTGAAATAGTTATCCTCTTGAGGAAGACGGTGCTCGACCTCATGTCCTCTCCTACGTCAAATTGTCATGGATGGAGGATGCCCAAAAAAGCTCTGGTTGATTATATCCTCCAAGTTATACCGTTTCTAGCTGCATTGGGACACTTACACAGTCTAATTCATTGATCCAAACGGTTCACTAGGTCCCACCCACTTTTTATGAGCTATCATGCAAACATCACAAGATTTGATTAATGGCCTTTAACGTGGACGGTCAAGATCATTTACATAAGAATAGGCCCAGCCAACAATTTGATCCATCTATTTGTTAGGGACCATCATGGATTGCTTATGATCCTAAAGAATTACTTTTGTTAGGGAATCATAACCATCCCATCCATGGTTTGGAAAAACGATTGCTATATGGAAAATAAGGCTACATCAATGATGGATTGGATCATCAAATAAGTGCTATTTTTTCTTAGTAGCCCATGAAAAGTCTTATATACTTAATGGACATTTCATATTAATTGATTAGACCGCCCAAGTGAACCAATGCAACCAGGAGCACTATAACTTTAATAATTATCAAAGAAAATGAGCTCATGGTCATTACTATGGGTTTGAACTTGTACAAGTGGGCCTTGCCACGGTGTGCCTGTTCTTAGATGATCCAAGTGTTTGAGTATCACAAAATTCATGTATTAAAAGATTTCTATATGGTATAATTTCAAACACATGCCGCAATTTAAATTAAACTATATATATATATATATATATATATATATATAGAGAGAGAGAGAGAGAGAGAGAGAGAGAGAGAGAGAGAGAGAGAGAGAGAGACTCACTCTGCATACCACATATGTCACTTATCGGGTCCTTAGTCTTGCTTGGGTGGTAGACTCTCAGGAGTTTCAACTCCCGGTAAAGGGTTCGAGTACCCATAGGTGGTGATATTCCACTAGCGTGAGTGTGTGGGGTGTGTGCGTGTGTAAAAAAAATAACAATAAATAAAAATAAAAATAAAAAAAACAATGTCACTTATCATCTCTAAACATCTCTGATCCAATCTAACAAATGCTAGTGACTAATATATATATATATATATATATATATATATATATATATATATATATATATATATATATATATATATATATAGAGAGAAACGCTCACCTGCGAACCAGTTCGTACATACTACATATAAACTTTTTTGACAACCCATCATACGTGATGTGAATCTAAAATCTGAACCGTTCATGTGAAGCAGCACCTTGTGAAACCCCCGGGACCAAGTTTTAATTTGATCTAAAACTTTGATGAGCCATAAAAAACAAAAACAGTTTTCTCCCTTGATTTGCATTTCTCTTTGCTATGGCCCACCATAATTTTAGATCAGGGTGAAAGTTTGTCACAGGGGGTTTCATAGGATTCCGCATTACATGGACCGTTCAGATTAGACACCCATGACCCGTGTGTAAAGGTGCGCACCTGCGTAGGTGCGCAGGGGAGCATGACTCATATATATATATATATATATATATATATATATATATATATATATATATTTCAAAACACTAAAATATTTTGTCAAATAACAAACTTGAAAATAAATTTTAAAATTTTACAAAAATCTTATTAAAAAAAAAACCAAGATATACAATATTTCATTTCCCACGGCTTTTTTTATTTTTTATTTTTATTATTATAAATAAGATTTCTCAAAAAATACTATTTCCTTTCTCGTTCTTTTCATGAATCCAAATAAGCTCTGGAAGTCTTCTTGTGGGGCATTTGGGAGAGGGTTTATATTCCTCTCCTCAGTGAATTTTATTTCTTCTTTCCTTCATTCTATTTTTTATTTTTTCCTTTTATAAATGGGCTACTTACATAGTGGCCATCACATCAATGTTTTGGAGCATTTTCTATAAAAATCTTTCAATTCCTTATATTTTCGATAATTTTAGATTAATTAAATTTCCAAACCGAAACAAGCCAGGCCATGTCTGCAGATATGATTCGACCAGCGGTCAAACCGACCCCATCAAGTCTGGTCCAGGTTTTAAAACATGGTTATTTTGTAAACACAAGACTCTTTCAACATTGGGTCAAAAAAAAAAAAAAAAAGAAAGAAAGAAAGAAAAGAAAGAAATATATAAAAAAAAAGGCATGATCCACATAACCAATCTCTACAAATCACTTTGTAAAGCTTTCAGAGTCTATTGATGTAAGCAAAACTAACACTAATACGTACGTTAACCTCATATACGTACGTATGTGTACCCACATCACCACTATTCTCGAAGTACATATAGCATTAGTTCATATAAGGAAGATTCTGCATATTTTCATCTAAAATGGAGTGGTGAATGGTTGGGTTTCTTCTGCATGTTGTCTAGAGAGGAAGAGCGAGCGCTGAGATGCCGTTGGTGTGAATGAGAGGCCGATACCACCCCCATCATGCATTTGCAAACCCAATGTAGATGACACGCCACGGCTGATGGAATTCCATTGCGGGCTGTTAGTATCAGTGTAGCTGACCGCAGGGCCGTAAGATGAGATATCGAAACCGGTGAGTCCAAAATTCTCAGCTTTACTAAGATTTTGTTGGTGTTGTGGTAGTTTCTGTTGGTGCTGTAGATGAGGTTTCTCTTCATATGAGTAGAGTTGAATACCACGCTTTTTGCTTTGGTTGGAATGTTGTGAGTGTGGATGGCCGTTGTGGTTGAGAACTGAAATTCCATTTGAGGTTTTGTTGTTGTCGCTGCTGCTGCCGCCTTTGTTGTCGTTGTCTTGCTGCTCCTTTGTTTCTTCTAAATACATCTCCTCGACCATTGGTTTCCAGAGCCTGACCCTTGCGTTTATAAACCAGTTGGAGACCTGTATATATGCATGTACAGCCACATCAGTGTTTGTATTAATTTCTTACTACACACACACATATAGATGTATGAGTGGAACCCATGGTTCAGTAATGCAGGTTCTTGTTTGTTTTTCCCATTATTGCTGGATGGACTTTCCTTTGTTGGTGTGTAGTACTCTCTTTAGGTGGTCATGTCGACTACCATACTGTTAATAATTATAAACAAGAGAAAGGGGAAGAGAAAACCCTAACCCTGTGACCCAGAGATGGATGTGATGAGGTCGATCACCGTCTTCCTTAAGTCGGATAACTGCTCCAAATCCATGGAGCTTTTCAAAGGAAAATAAGAAAATAAAATAAAAATTCTAGAAATTCAAATTTTGATTCATAGATGATAAAAACGAATTTACAACCTTTTAAATAGTGATGCAAAACTTGGAAGAAGTTTCAGAATCAAACTCCAACTCACTAAAAATAATGACTTTCTATAAATAGTAAACTTAGTATTTGTACACGGTGATGATTTCCACTAGACTTCATGGTTTTCATCCAAAAATAGTAAATTGTCCTATTTGGCTTAACCACGGCATTCTCCTAATTTTTCTTAACACTTTTCATGTTGTACAGAACTCCTAAACTCTAAGGATGAAGACTTATAATCAAACTAAAACTTACTATAAATAGTAAAAATGAAATTTAAAAGAATTTTTGAGATATGATAAAATCTCATAAATTTAGTGTGGGTAACCTAGCATAGTGGGTTAGGTGGCTAAAGTAGCTTCTCCTATCCAAAATCATATATGGTATGATTAAATAACTCATTCTAGTTTGCGAGATACGCTGCCGGTTGGGCCTTCTTTGGTCCATCTTGGACATGAAAGTGTTCGCAACCTGCCTGTAGCTACATCACTAAATTTCCCTGTACCTACATCGTATCAGAGTTAGGGTTTATGTAACTTCTCTCTCTCTCTCTCTCAGTGCAAGCCAGTTACAACACTACCACCACGTGACACCAATGAACCATCGCACAACAGCAGTTGCCTAGTCTTGTAGTAGTGGCACCTTCATCACTGACATCGTCTCTTTTTTTTCTTTTTAATTTTTTGGGTTAGCTTGTTAGTACACACCCATGTCAGTACACACACTCCATGCTAGCCACCCCGCTAGGGATCGATACCAAGCCCTCAAGTGTTGAAATGAGGCATCTCCACTCGGTCTGCCAGTTGAGCTATGGATCCGGGTGTTTTTTTTTTTTCAAAAAGGCTCTGCCCCTTGTTGCCATCCACAATAGCGGTTCCACTAATATCTCCTCTCAACAACAACTCTTGCCACCATTTTCTCTCAGCTGGACGTCAGCAACCCCTCCTCTGTGGTCAACCTTGTGTAGACAGGTCTTGTTCATTGACACTCGAGCAGCGTGAGGCAGCAACCCGACCGTGTGAGGCAACACTTTAGATGCATGAGGCAATGTTCTAGCCACGTGAGGTGGCAATCTAATAGAGCGTAGAGGCGAAGCTTGGCAACACATATAGAAGACTTTTTATCATTTCTTGTGACCATCTAGTAACCAGTACATGGTTTATTAGTTTGTAGTCATCAGCTGTTACTTAGTACGCTATGGATAGTCAGGAAATTATCTCATCAGTGGACCAATATCCTAATTTTTGTATTCCAACCGTGAACTTGCATGATCGCAATTATCTCATGTGGGCATAATCTGTGAAAATATACCTTTAGTGCAAATGGGAGTTGGGTTTGTTGGAAATTCGGTGAAGCAAACCTCAAACTTAGATCACACGAGATTAAAAAAATGCAAACAAAGTAGTCACAAGTACATATGGTTTTTACGTAGAAAACCCTTGCGAAAAAAAACCACGGCATAAAGCAACAACGAATCATTATAAAAGCAAAAAGTACATGAGATGGAATCACTTACCATGCTCAGAAACCCCTTATTCCTCCTCCCAAATCATAGAAACGTTTAGCCCTCGATTGGAATACATCCTAATCTCGTTTACACACACACACACACACACACACACACACACACAGAGTGTAGCACCTGGAGTAGGAAATAAATTGCGCACTCATGTAGAACTACGCTCACAGTCGATAGGACCTTATTTGATAAGATCGACAACTATCGGATCCTGTCGATGGGATCGAAGAATGCTCTAAAAACTATCGATTGAGAAAATGCTAAAATTTGAAATTTTCTCTATATGATCAAGTGGTCTATCGATGGCATCAACAAACTTTTTTTCTAGTCAGATTGAAGACATTTGGCAACAATCTCCACCTGGCTTCAATCATCATGAATTACATCTCCAAGCCCCATCTCTAATTGCCTTCATCATAACTTCACCATCATTGTTGCTTCTCGTGCATACTCCGTCTTCATTAACCTTTTGCCAAACTTAGAGAAGTTGAACAAGATCAGAACATCTCTATGAGAACTATCTTTGTAAGCATGTTCACCGGATTGATGTTTGAATGGATCTTCTCAAGAGTCACACCGCCTTTCTTAAGCACTTGTCAGATAAAATGATGACAAAAATCAATACGTTTAGTTTTATAATGGTAAACCAAATTCTTTGTCAAATTAATTGTGCTTTCACTATCACAATTAATTGGTATGGCCTTATACTGAAGCCCAAGTTCGTTCATCATACCTCTCAATCAAACACATTTTTTAAAAGCTTCTGTCACTGTCATATACTCATCTTCGATTATGAAATGGGCAACCATAAACTGAAGCTTCAACATCCAATTGATCATTCTAGCTGCTAGTACAAACGAGTAATCAAAAGTCAACCGTCTATTGTCTAGATTTCTTATACAATCTGAATTCATGCAGCCTACTAACTTTCCTTATGATTTCTGAAATGTTAGGACATATTCCGCTGTACCTTATAGATAACAAAGTAATCGTTTTACTACCTCCCAATGTTTTTTGTCAGGGTTTGACAAGTATCTGATCACAACATTGACTGCATGTAAAATATCCGGTCTCGTAAAAATTATAATATACATTAAATTGCCAACCACAATCGAATAAGGTATAGGAGGTATATCTTACTTCTTTTTTTTTTTTCATTTATAATGAGACATTGCTCTGAAGAAAGTCTGGAGTAAGCAGTATGGGGTCTGCTAATTGGCTTAGCGTTGTCCATCCCAAACTTGATCAATATATTCTCAAGGTATTCAGCTTAAGACAACTATAGCCTACTTATCTCCCTATTTCTTTTAAATAAGTCTCCATAATTCTCATTCTTTTCTTTCTACCTGTCAAAATCATATAACATGTATTCCTTAAAAAATTAAATAGAATATTTTGGAGAGACTATTGTATTCTCGTAATCCAAGAAGGTGGTCATTCTTAGTTTTCTTTACCTACATTCTAATAAGGGTTGAGATTATCATCCACTAAGGGTAGGTAGTCATCCATTAGATTGTCATTTACTAAGGATCGGGGTTGACAGTTGGATAGTAAAGGTCGAGATTGACAATTTTTCATTAAGGGTTGAGATTATCATACTGATAACCTCGACCCTTATTGTATGTTAACCTTGACCGTGCCAAATATTGACAGCCTTGATCCTTATTGTATGCTAACCTTGACCGCCCCAATTATTGACAACCTCGATCCATACTGGATGATAACCATGACCCCTATATTATGTACTAAAATAAGAGTGCAAAATGGGTTGGGGTTGCCATTCTGAAGTGATATAGATTGTTATCGTTCTTGAAGCACATCATTTTCATATTTATAACCCACGTCCACCACCACAACCATCATAACAATAACCTCCACTACAAAAATTACCGTATTCACAACTCAACTCACTTTTACCCACAACGGTCCCTTTTAACCTTCAATGGCATTGAAGTGATATCCAACAATAGAAAAAAATAGGAAAAAAAATTTCAAATATTGTTTACATACTTTGGTTTGCCATTTGTATAATTTTCGATTGTGAAAGAGGCATTTTATGGACGTACTAAAAGCCAGAGCCAGAGAAGATGATGCTGAATACAATTACGGTCACATAACAGTGCCAGAGGGCAGAGAGGTGGGTCCTAGAGAAGAAACTTCGAAAGGGAGAGATAGGGTTAAAGTCGGGATTTGAAATGGGGTCTTGCAGTCATTTTTTACATAATAAACTCCTTTCCTTACTACATCACTGGGTCCTATCTTTGACTTTTGGTTAAATCTGCTCCGTCCATTCTCTCCAAAATTTTAAGGAAGGTAAATGTCCAAATAGTGACGGACATATTTGGATTTGGTGGCCCACAACACAATAAAACATTAGGTATTATTACAACAAAATGATGAGTATTTTTTCTCATTGTGGGCCACTGATTGCTTGGAAGAATGTAAAGTTAGTACATTCTGAAGAAAATGCTAAGCCAAAAACATTATTAATGGATTGGATATACCTTTTGATAGGCCCCATGATCAAATAAATTGTATCTACCTTTTGATGGGCATCAGAAAGCGTAACTGTCAAAGCTTCTCACTCACGCAAGTTTTTACTTTACCAACTTGCGATTAACCATGAATGAGAGTTTCGTGAGGTCCATAGTGACGCTTATATGTCATCTAACCTATTCATAATATCACATATACATAGATGAAGGGAAAACACAATTATCATATTTATCCAAAAGGTTTGTGGCCCATCGGGTAACGGTAGGATGCAACTCACACTATTTCTTGTGGTGTGGTTCACTTCATCTATAGATAAGCTTTATTTTTGGGGTCATATATTATAATGAGCTTATTCAATGGATGGACTCTGTGTATCAAAAACTTGAACAATAATGGGCCCTATAGGCAAGTACATCACCATCCAGTATAAGACTTGGAGCCATCCTCTCCCATAATCATTACCCTTTCAGGCATGTTGAGAAATTTAGTTCGAAAAACTTTTAAAAACCCGTTAACTAGCCACCCTTGAAATATTTTAAATTCCCATTCCTTTTGGGGAATTCGACTCAGAGAGAGAGAGAGGAATACTCACTTGCGCGCTAGTTCTCACGAGAATTTGTGAGAACCTTTTCAAAACTCATCACTCGTGATACAAGGCCAAATTCTGAATGGTCCATGTGATGCAACACCCCATAAAACTCCCGAGGCCCAACTTTTACCCTTATCCAAAACTTTGGTGGGCCTTGGCAAAAGAGAGACAAATTAAAGGAGGAAACTGTTTCCTTTTTCCGTAGCCCATTAAAGTTTCGAATCAGGGTGAAAGTCGAGTCCTGAGGGTTTCATGGGGTGTTGCATCACATGGACAATTGAGATTTTATGCTTACATAACAAGAGATGAGTTCTGAAAAAGTTCTCATGAGTTCCCATGAAAATTGGTGTGTGTGTGTGTATATATATATATATATATATATATATATATATATATATATATATATATATATATATATATATATAGGGAGTCGATCTCCTACGAACCGTACCACACGGAATTTATGTGCAAGCCTTCATGTACATCGTAGGATGAGGAGAGCGGTTGAGATTCCACTGCGTTGAGAAAGAGAGACTCACGTAAAGCCTCTCTCCTACACTCACGGAGAGACTCACGTAAAGCCTTCCGCATGAAGATCCTGCACAAACATTCTGTGTGGGGCCTACTATAATGTTTGTGATAAATCCAACCCGTCCATCCGTTTTTCGAAATCATTCTAGGACCTGCGACCAAAAATGAAGAGGATCCAAAACTTAAATCGGCCACATGAGAGGAAACAACGAGGATTTAGGGACCACTGTTGAAACATTCATATGGCTACAAAAGTTTTGTATCGGTTTAAGTTTGTGGTGTTTTTATTTCATCTTAGTGAAAATGGCCTTACAAACGGTTTGGATGAAATATAAACATCAGGGTGGAGCCTAGGAAAGTTTCAACGGTAAGCATTCATTTCCTCAATGTTTCATCCCATATGGCCCACAATAACGAAATTGGGTGCTGAAGTGACATCACTAAGTTGTGTGGTCCCTACCATAATGTATACGTGGTATCAACACCGTCCATCTATTTGAAGAGATTATTTTATGAAATGAGACAAATAATGAGGCGGATCCAAAGGTCAAGTGGATCCCACCATAGAAAACAGTGGGGACAATAACATCCACGAGAGCCGTACATTTAAAGATTCCGAGATCCAAAGCTAAAACCTCGAAGAACCGTAATGTATTCGAGCAAACAACACCTGAAGTACCGTATTTTCATTAGAATTCAGGTGTCTTTGCGGTGAGGGCGGTTCGAGCCGAATCCTCTGTAACCCATATGAAATCCGATCCTTATAAAACATCCTGGAAATTTAGTGCCATCATGTTGTATATATGAAATCCAATCCGTCCATCCATCAGGTGAGATTCTGAATGGTCGACCATGGGCAAATAATCATCTGTATATGCAATTAGGGTGAGGAAGACAAGAACAAACAGTAAGGATGAAACACCAACAATAGATTTGTTTTTTGGGACAACGTGGAGTTTATAATCCAAACCGTCTATAGGGGCCATTGAAGTTTCCGATCAAGCTTATATTTGTGTTTTCACTTCCTCTGTCTCTATGTTAACTTATGAACAGTTTGGATGTCAAAAATACATCATGATGGGCCCCTATAAATGTTTCAACGGCGAGTGTCACTACCCCCACTGTTTTCTGTGGTGGGGTCCACCTGAGCTTTAGATCTACCTCATTCTTTGTTTCATGCCATAAAATGATCTCTCCAAATGGATGGACGGTATGGATACAACACATACATCATGGTGGGGGCCATAGAGCGTAGTGACTTCAGTCATTGTCAGTATCTAATCCGCGTCCGAATGTGACACAGATTGGCTACTCCCCTGCCACTGGCCCGACGGCTGGTGGTCGTTGCTCTGTGGGCCCCACCACGATGTATGTGTTCATCCATTTTTAAAGCTCATTTTAGGGCTTGAACTAAAAAATGAGAGGAATAAAAATCTTAGATGGACCACAGCACAGGAAACCAATACTGATTGGATATCCACCATTAAAATCATTCTAGGCTCCACTCCGTTTATTTGACATTTCATGTAACGTGGTCCCCTTGAGATTGGGATATACCCCATTTTTGGTCTCATACCATAAAATAATCTAGAAAAATAGTTAGACGGCATAGATGAAACACATACATCATGGTTGGGCCCACATAGCACCGACCACCTGACATTGGCCGGTGGCAGGGAGTAGCCATTCCGTTTCCCAATTCAGGGGATGCGGATTTCCCGCTAAAGCTTTTACCATGAAGGTCCCGTGCAAATGTCTGTGTGGGGCTTACTGTAACGTTTGTATGAAATCTAATCAATTCATTCATTTTTAGGTATCTTTTTAAGACATTATACAAAAAATGGGAATGATGGAAAACTCAAGTGGGCCATACGGGATGAAACATTGGGGAAAGGAATGCTTACCGTTGAAACCTTCCTGGGCTCCACCCTGATGTTTATATTCCATCCAAACCGTTTATAAGGTCATTTTCATTGAGATGAAATGAAAACACCACGAACTTAAACCGATAAAAAGCTTTTGTAGCCATATGAATGTTTCAACAGTGGTCACTAAATCCTCGTTGTTTCCTCTCATGTGGCCGTTTTAAGTTTTAGATCCTCTTGATTTTTGGTCGCAGGTCCTAGAATGATTTCAAAAAATGGATGGATGGGTTGGATTTATCACAAACATCATAGTAGGCTTCACACAGAATACTTACGCATGATCTTCATGCGGAAGGCTTTCACGTGAGTCTCTCCACGAGTGTAGGAGAGTCTTTTTTTCAAAAACTCTCTCTTTCTCAACGCAGTAGAATCTCATATGCTCTCCTCATCTCATGGTGTATATGAAGGCTTGCACATAAATTCCGTGTGGTATGGTTAGTAGGAAACAGGCTGCCTCTATGGTGTGTACACACACACATGAGTGCAAGATCTGAACCGTCCATGTAATACAAAACCCTATTAAACCCACTTGCTCTAACTTTTACCTTGATTTAAAACTTTGGTGAGCCCTACAAAAATGAAAAAAAGTTTGCCTCTCTCTTTTGCCATAGCCCACCAAAGTATTAGTTCAAGATAAAATTTATGCTCTAGGGGTTTCATGGGGTACTGCATCATGTAGACGGTCCAGATCTTGCACTTATATCACAGGAGTTCTCAAAAAGTTCTCATGAGTTTTCGTGAGAATTGGTGCATAGGCGAGCATTCAGTCCAAATTTTGCACTCATATAACATGAGATGAGTTTTTAAAACAGTTCACGTAAGTTCTCATGAGAACTGGTGCACAGGTGAGCAGGGAAATGGTTCCATGCGGCCGATCGACCTCATGCGAACTTCCCATGATGTCGATCTATGTGGCCCCATTGTGATGCGTGTCGAACATCTACCCCATTAGTCATATGCATCATTCCATAATGAGCCTCGATCTTAAAAATCAAGTCAATCCATGACTTGTGTGGACCACACCACGTACAAAAGTTGAGAGGGGTTACCCTCCCATTAAAACATTCATAACCATTTGTTGGCCCCCCAAATGTAGTTCACAAATCCAATCCATCCATTATGTGTGTCCCACTTGGATGAGGGGTCAAACCAAGTTTCAGACACATTCACATTTTAGGTGGGCCCCACCAAGTGCTTTTATATGTTTTATGCATGTCTTTCCATGATTTTAGATGCTATGGCCCACCTGAGTTCTGTATACGGCTGATTTTTGGGATATCCCATAATTTAAAGGGGACCCATCAAATGAACAATGTTGATGTTTGAAACGCATCACGGTGGGGCCCACACAGCTCGACCTCATGGGAAATTCCCATGAGGTCAGTGGCATAGAACCATTTCCCATATATATATATATATATATATATATAGCCACTCCTCATTGTTTTACACTATGGACCCACTTGTCAATATGGGTCATATTACAAGATGTTTTACGATCTACCGTATGTCTTTTGGCCTATCAAGCCACGTAGCAAATGTCTATCGGATCTTAACCGGTCATCAGGTAGGGTCTTCCTTGGATGGGTCATACTCGAATAATCGTACCAATATAATAATCCTAACCATCATCCTATGGAAGACTTTTGGGGAAAGGAATATTGAAATGTAAAGAGGTGAGCCAGATTTCCTTCGACCGTCCGTTCTTTAACTTAAAAAAAAAAAATCTTTCAAGGGCTAGGATCGTCCAATATCTGCGCGGTTTGGCATAGGGCCCATCCAAGGTACGACCGGCCAATACGATCTCAGTTGCACTCCAGTTGCTTTTAGACGCAAGGACCGTCTGATCATCGATCAGGACCATCCATTAGATCAAAACACATGCTTCATGGGTCACCAGGTAAAAAGTTCACATTGATCAGAGGATCCTGAGCATTCAGAAGCTAGCCTTCTTTCTCATAATTGTTATTTTTCCAGCCCACGGATCGGATGGTTCTGATCAGTTTATCAAAGTAGTTCTTTGCAGAGATAGGCCACCCGGAGGGACACGGATTCGGTAGTGACCCACTGCCACTGGTCAGTTCTGTGGGCCCATCGTGATTAATGTGTTTTATCCACGGGTCTATCCATTTTTCCGTATCATCTTAGGTCATGAGCCCAAAAATGAGCCAGATCCAAATTAACCTCAGTTGGACCACATTACAAGAAACAGTGGTGATTGAATGCCCACCATTAAAAACTTCCTAGCACTTACTGTAATGTTTATTTGCCATCCAACCTGTTCATAAGGTCACATAGACCTGGATGAAGGGAAAACACAAATATCAGCTTGATCCAATGCTTTTTTTGGCGGCCAAGAAAATTTTAAAGGTGGACATTCAACCACCCATGTTTCCCGTAGTGTGGTCCACCTGAGATTTGGATCTGTCTCATTTTTAGGTTCTCATTATAAAATAAGCTAGAAAATCGATGGATGGTGTGGATAAAACACATAACTCATGATGGACCCACGGAGCACCGACCAGTCCCGACCTTGGGTATTCGAGTGGTCACTGCCGAATCCGCTTCCCTACCCAGAGTGAGCCGTACTGAACAGATTCTTCTCAGTGATGCCTGGACCTTCTTTTGTTAGTAAATGATCCAAACCGTCCATTTAATATGTCGTTGTTTGAATAGACAGGATGTTCCAATTAGTGTGATCCTTTATTCATGGTGACCTATATAATCTCAAAGTAACAGACGATCCAGCCACACATGCAGAACAGCCACCCGTGTAACACGTCTCACGAGTGATCAAGGTGGGTCACTTGCAAACATGATCTGACCAAAAAAATCAGGCATCAGTGAGCGAGCCTGATTTCTAAGCCATTTAATTATTAAGGCGTGCCCCACCTTATTCACGGTTCAGATGTCCAGAACACGAGCCTGTTGGGACAGGTTGTACAGTGCTGTCCTCAGTTTGTTCCAGTGGGACAAGTGGGGCCATAGGTCATGATCCAAACAGTTGTCTCATGGGTCCCACTGTGAATGGGATATGCAACCAAAAAACCTATTTGTTAAGAGAGAAATGCATCAACGGTTCAAATTTAACCATGAAAATGGTCAATGATATATGTTATGGGAAGATCCGAGCCCCTTCAATTTCGAGGAGTGACAATACCTTAATCCGGTTAGATACGTAAAAGTTAATCTGGAATGGTAAATGCTACTGATAGGAAGGAAGATTCCTGGCCCGGTCATAGTCGCGCTCCTGCTCCAAGGGAGGTTGTCAGCTCGGATTAATCCAAGGCCAAGGCAGTCGGTATGAAGATCATGCCGAGATTTACTTGCGAGACCTTGAGCCGTCCCACTTGCTCGACCGGAGACAAATCGTTCGATCACTTACACCTATGTTACTCATAGCTGAGAAACTCAACTCTTTGGCCAGAAGTCCCGAGCCGAGGCCGAGGCGGGGCGTGGACGCTCCACGCGTTAAACTAAGAAACTACCTTAAGCAGACATGACTGATTGTTTCGCCCACAGATACGCACGATAAACTACACGATCACCAATTTACGGATAATATCTCCACGATCACAGTATCTCACTGATTGAGTAAATTGTGTCGAGATTAACGGACACAGACCATCCGATAGTCAGGTATAAATACAACGAGACTCCATTGTTATAGGTACGCAACATCTCACACTCTCTTTCTATATTTAACTTAGACCTAAATTCCTTTGACCTGACTTAGGCATCGGAGGGTCCCCCGGCTTAGCCAGGGTCTCCTTTGCTCACCCCTTGTGCAGGACCAGGGTTCGTCGAAGGTTAAACGCATTGAGTGGAGGGTGGTCCAGATTTTGACCTCAACATTTTTTGGCGCCGTCTATGAGAATCTGATACTAAAGGTCAGGTTCCTATTCTTAAGCATAATGGCAAGAGGAAAGAAGAAAGTGGTAGCTACAGAACTGGAGCAAAATGATCAGACTCGTTCCTCTTCGCTACTCCATGCTGAATCGGCTCTAGGGCCGTCTCATCGTTCTCGCCTTCGGGCATGCAAGTATCGAGCTATGCTAAGTGAAATACAAGCCCTACGCGAACCAGATGAAGCAGCAATAGGGACTATAGCCTGCTCAGGAAAATCCTGTTCAAGAAGCGGTCAGTCCGGTAGTGCAAGCCCATTCTGCGCCGACGAGTATGAGACCCGAGGGCTCTCAGTGTCAACCTGCTTGGTCGCCAGCTTCGGTTCAGAACCCTCCCCCGACCTAAACCTGAGTTCTAGCCCGGAATACAGCAACTCGGGCTCCGACGAATGCCTCAGTCACCTCGGCCCTACCATCGATGGATCTCCGTCACGAGCTAGAAAGGAGAATGGGAAAAAGAACTCCCGAAGTAGAAAACACACAAGAGATGGTGGCGGAAAACAAACATCTGTGGGAGGCATGGTTTGAAGAGCTCAGCAACAAGATTCTGACACTATAAAAGAAACAATAGCCGTCATCAGTTACCGCTGCTGTTCAAGCAATGATGGAAGAAACCGAGCCTCCCTTCACATCTGCGATCATAAACGAGGTGATACCACAGAGGTTCGGGGTACCTCTCATCATCCAATACTCTAGTCTGGCGACCCGTTCGAGCACGTGGAGGCTTATCGTTCATGGATGCAAATCCAGACAACAACTGACGCGATGATGTGCAGCGGGTTTTCGATCACACTCGTAGGATCTGCTCGGAGTTGGTACCATCAGCTCAAACCCAATTCCATTGGTTCCTTTGTGGAACTTAGTCGACTATTCCTTACCCAATTCATAAGCGGTAAGAAGAGTCGGAAGCCGAATACTCACCTGTTCGCCATCAAGCAAGAGCCTAAGGAGTCATTGAAGGGCTACATCGCTCGCTTCAATGATGAAACTTTACAGGTGGAAGACTATGATGACAAGATGGCACTCTCTGCCGTATTCAGTGGCTTGAAAGAGGGAAAGTTCACATTCTCCATTGGAAAGAATCCACCGAAGATGTTAGCTGACCTCGTCACCAGAGTTTAAAAGTATACTAACGCCTAGGAATTCTCCAACGCCCGTAAAAATGTTCAAGCAATAAAGCCGACTGGCAAGGGGAAGAGGCGAAGGAACGAAGAACTTCAGCCATCCTACAAAGGACCAGATGACCGCGCTCCTCACGATCGTCGTTCGAGTAGAAAACCGGAGGGTAAATTCTGTTCCTACACCCCCCTCAACATGTCAACTGAGTAAATTCTATTGGACATCAGAGGGCACAAGCTTTTGAATTTGCCCGTTTGTATGAGGGCCGACCTGGATCATCGAGACAAATGCAAGTATTGCCATTTCCATCAAGATCACGACCACAACACAGCTGACTGTGTGGACCTCAAAGATGAGATTGAAGCCCTTATCCGTAAAGGTCATCTTCGCCGATATACCAAGGAAGAGAGAACTACTCGAAAAGAAGAGCAAGAGCAGCCAAATAACGCAACAGAAGAGCCAGCTGAAATTCTCACCATCTTCAGGGGCTCATCCGGTGGAGGAGATTCGAACAGGGCTTCAAAAGTCCATTCTCGAAAGTCTGATCTGGAACACTACATCCACTTGACCGAGTGGCCAAGCAAAGAACTCCGGGTCGGCTCGTACAGTATGACCTTCTCGGAAGACAATGCGCCTAGAATCCAGCATCCGCACGACGCCGCCTTAGTGGTCACTATGACCATAGCTAACCATAAGGTGTACCGCATCCTGATCGACACCAGAAGCTCTGCAGATGTAATATACTCTGAGGCTTTCGAAAGAATGAAGATTCCAAGGTCACGCCTCAGACCTGTGAAGACCCCCTACACGGCTTTGCCGGAGAAAGAGTGATCTCTGAGGGAGCCATCTCCCTCCCTGTGACCCCGGGAGAAGGACAATATCAAGTCACCCTCATTCTAAACTTCCTCATTGTCAATGTGTCATCGGTACATAAAGTCATTATGGGCAGACATTCTCTCAATGCAATGAGGGCAGTTGTCTCTACCTATCATCTGATGATGAAATTCCCCGCCAAGGGCAGAGTAAGTTACCTTCGAGGCGACCAGCGTGAAGTTCGGAGATGCTACGTGATAGCAGTTAAAAAAGGATCCGTGAAGCAAGCACTCACCGTCCACATACTAGATCCCAGAGGACCTGTAGAGGACTCATCTGTGGAGGATTTGGAGAAAGTATCACTTGTCGAAGCAGACCTAAGCAAAATCGTTCAGCTCGGAACGTCATTAAATTTTGAGCAGCGGTTCGGAATACTGGCTTTCCTGCGACAACACAGAGATGTGTTCGCATGGTCACATGAGGACATGTCCAGGATCTCTCCGGATGTCATGGTCCACAGGCTAAATGTGGACTCGGATCACAGACCCGTGAAGCAGAAAAGAAGACCATTCAATGCCGAACGGTAGAAACCATAGCTGATGAAGTCTTTGTTCTGCTTGGTGTCGGTTTCATAGAGGAATTACACTATCCTGATTGGATCGCAAACGTGGTCCTCGTCAAGAAAGCCAACGGAAAGTGGCGGGTCTGTCTAGATTACTCGGATTTGAACAAAGCCTTTCCAAAGGATAGCTTTCCATTGCCTCTGATCGATCAGCTGGTGGACAGCACAGCGGGGCATGAATTACTCTCCTTCCTGGATGCTTACTCCGGATATAACCAGATTACAATGCATCCCCCAGATAGGCAGAAGACTACCTTCGTCACTGACAAGGGACTCTACTGTTACCGGGTCATGCCATTTAGCCTGAAGAACGCTGGGGCCACGTATCAAAGGCTGGTGAATCAAATGTTCGCCAAACAGATCGGGCATACTATGGAAGTTTACATCGACGACATGCTTGTTAAAACCATCAAGGCATCCGATCACTTGGCGGACCTTAGAGAAAACTTCACCACCCTCCGAGAGTACCAGATGAAGCTGAATCCCACGAAGTGCGTGTTCGAAATTGGCTCTGGTAAATTCCTCAGGTTTCAAGTCAGCCAGAGGGGTATTGAAGCGAATCCCGACAAGATCAAAGCCCTCCTCGATATGAGCTCGCCTCGGACTATCAGAGAAATACAATGCCTCACCGGATGAGTAGCAGCAATTGGGCGATTCATATCTAAAGCCACAGATAAGTGCATCCCTTTCTTTCAGCAGTTGAAGGGTCATAAGAAGGCAGAATAGACGTCGAAATGCGAACAAATTTTTTAGCAGCTAAAATAGTATTTAGGTTCACCGCCCCTGCTGTCTAAACTCGAGGAAGGTGAGCCCCTATTCTTATATCTTACGGTTTCTGCCTCAACTATCAGCTCGACCCTGATTAGAGAAGTAGGGGGTAAGCAACATCCCATATACTATGTAACCAAAGCCATGGTGCCAACCGAAACGAGATATCTACCTCTGGAGAATTTAGGACTCTGTCTCGTTGTCTCAGCTTGGAGGTTACGTTCGTACTTCCAGGCTCATTCCGTCGTTGTCTTAACTGATTCTCCTCTTAAACAAGTCCTTCAGAGACCCAAAGTGTCAGGTCGGCTAACCAAGTGGGCCATTGAACTTGGGGAGTTCGATATTTAGTTCCGACCAAGGACGACGATCAAGGGCCAAGCTGTAGTTGACTTCATTGCCGAATTCATTGCCTCAGATGAAGAGGGGATCAGTGCCAAAGTAGAGGCGACTCCTTTGCCTGTTCTTCCAAGTAATCAAGGGACAGATCAAGAGACAATATCAGAGCCAGGATGAATTCTCTATGTGGACGGATCATCTAATGTCAAATGTGTCGGGGCGGGAATCGTCTCGGTCGAGCCCGATTCTACACCTATCCAGTATGCGATCAGACTTAGTTTCAAGGCTTCTAACAATGAGGCGGAATATGAGGCTCTGCTGGCTGGACTCAGACTGACAGCCAGTCTGGGGGTCCAGTCTCTCCAAGTGCGATGTGATTCTTAGTTGGTGGTAAATCATATCTCTACCAAATACGAGGTTAAGGAGACTAGGATGGTGGCTTACTTGGCCGAAGCAAGAAAACTGATAGAAAGATTCTGGAGCTGCACTATCAGTCAGATTCCTAGGACAGAATTCCTGGGCCGATGCCCTAGCGAAGCTAGCCTCAGCCACGGAAGGGAAGATCCCACGAGCCATTCCCGTGGAGTTCATAGAATATCTGAGCATCGATTGGGCGGAGAAGAAAACGATCAATCCAGTAGATGATACTCCGAGCTGGATGTACCCGATTTATAGCTACCTCACATTCGGTGACATTTTCTCGGATGGGTTGGAAGCTAGGTGCCTGAGAGTCAGAGCGGCACGGTATGTAGTCCTAGATGGGATATTGTACAAAAAGGGCATTCATAACCTTATCTCAGGTGTCTCCGACCCGATGAAGCGGATTATGTGACTTGAAAAATTCACGAAGGAATCTGCGGAAATCATTTTGATGGTCGAGCCCTAGCTCTGAAAATACTCTGCCAAGGATATTTTTGGCCGACCATCAGGAAGGACTCGAAGAACTATGTCCAAAGTTGCGATAAATGTCAACGGTACGTGGCTGTGCCGAAACAACCTGCGGAAGAAATGACTCCTATGAGCGGTCCATGGCCATTCGCTCGGTGAGGGATCGACATCATTTTACCTCTACCCATAGGGAAAGGGCAAGTCAAGTTCGTCATCATCGCAGTCGACTACTTCACCAAATGGGCCGAGGCCGAGCCCTTTGCAAAGATCACAAAACAGAAGGTGGCCGATTTTGTATGGAAAAAGATAATCAGTCGGTTCGGGATTCCACGCACCATTGTGTCTGATAATGGTATACAGTTTGATAACAACAAGTTTCGAAGCATGTGCCAAGGGCTCGACATCAAGAACGTGTATTCTTCGCCTTGGCACCCACAATCAAATGGACAGGTAGAGGCAGTTAATAAGGTCATCAAACACCATCTCAAAACAAAATTAGAGAAAGCGAAAGGTAACTGGGCCGAGGAGCTCTCATTCATCCTTTGGGCTCACAAGACTACGACTCAGTCATCTATTGGGGAAATCTCATTCTCACTTTCCTACGGTTTGGAGGCAATAGTGTCGGTCGAGATTGGACTCCTTATAGATTGGGTCAAAAATTATCAGGAGAATTAAAACACCAAGCAGATCGCAGCCAACCTAGATTTACTTGAAGAAGTCAGAGACATCTCTAGACTCCAGGTCGCTGCTCGATATCAACAGGTGGCAAGGTTCTACAATTCTAAAGTTAAGACCAGGTGATTCTGTCCAGGGGACTTAGTCCTTCACCGAGTCTTCTAAAACACCGCAAATCTGGGGGCTGGGGCAATCGTGCCTAACTGGGAAGGGCCTTACCGAGTGGTCCGATCGACCAAACCGGGCTCTTACCACTTAGAAGATCTCAAGGGCAGTCAACTCCCCCACCCCTGGACTGCCGAGCACTTAAAAGTTTATTATCCTTGATGAAATGGCCTCTAAGGCCCCCAATAAATGTACGTCTCCGAGCGACTAGCCTTCAATGCTCTCAATGAAATTTACATTTCTTCGTATCTACTTGAGCGGACTATCTACTATAAATAACTTGTCTCTCATAAGCAGGGGTCGACTCAACGAACTGATCCCTTAAAGAAAGGGTTAGTACGTTATCCCATGAAAATTCTATAGGGTATCCTCTCATGTTCGAGGGAAAAGCCAATAGACGACCCAACTCCCTAATAGAGATGTCGATTTGTCGCTCGACCAACAAGTTTACTAAACGTCACTCGCTAATCGTGGGAGGAACCGATCCCCTAGGGGTCAGGTCCTAAAAATTACAATACCACAAAGTTCAAAATCCTACGAGTTGACATTAAAATGGGCTGACCCATTAAGGAGTCGGCTTGACAATACCCCGAAATGAACCGACCTGTCAACAAATCAGTTCAGCAACGAAGAATCATCATCCAAGAGCCAGCTACGGATTAACATATAAAAAAATCATCATCCACACGCCCTCTCTAGAGGGTCAAAAAATCTTATCAAGCAAATCATTCATAAAAAAAAACTAAGTTTAGAAAAGCCATAAGAAGAGAAGAATTGAAAGCTAGTCAGTTGGAGCTGGAGGAGAAGGAGCTTAGGAGCCAGGGGCTTGATCCAGGCATGCATCTCCAGAGGGCTTCTCTCCCTCTGCATCTTCGGGCAGTAGAGGCTCAAGGTTGAAGTTTGGATATAAGTCTTGGACCGCATCAATGTAGGTGTCAAAGCCATAGTTGTAAAACTTGGTAGCTTCGGTGACCCTTTCCTCTGAAGCCTTGAAGGCATCCACTGCAGCAGCCACCGCCAAGGCCAGGGAGGCCTAATCCTCAGCCCGCTGAGCCTCCTTCGCCTGGGAGACGACTTGACTCTATTGTTCTGCTGCCTCGGCTCTCGTCCACTCTAGCACTTCCCCCAATCATGCGTTCTCCTTGGCAAGTGAGTTTGCATGGGCTCTAGCTCGGGACAGTTCAGCTGCAACCGCACTGCATCTGGCCTCAAGATCGCTCATGACCCCCTTCAGTTGGAGCTCACGGGCTTTTTCGTCGTCCAACTACTGATGCAGTTCAGCCTGCTCCATCCGGAGGAATGCGGCCTCATCTCGTAAGGTCCCAACCTCGCTCCTAAGGGCTCCTACCTCGCCGTCTTTCTTCGCAAGCTCCCTCAATCTCTCCTAAGTCAAAAGAAGCCTCGGGATGGACCGAATAAAAATAAAGAATGAGTATTTGAAAGCAATAAACACTAAAGACAAGAAAAGTCGACAGAAGTACCCGGTAGAAGAAGAAAGCCATGTCATTGATGAAAGACTCGTCCAATTTGGTGAGAAGGCTCGCTATCTCCTCCTTCGGGGCGTGCTTGGAAGCCTAGTGGACTAAGCAGGACATATGATAACCCGGCTCAAACCTCTCTCCAATCGTCCCCACCTTAGCCAACCCTACCGCTTCCTCAGCCCCAGTCCTACTGCCTGCTGAGGCTTGAGCCTCAACCCTGAGGTCATTTCTGACTTCGGGAGGGGAGAGCATGGCGTCAGCTATTCGAATGGCCTCCTCCTGTTCGGATGAAGATGGGACAGCTATGCAGGGCTCGGGGGTTACTAATGCAACCTGAGGGGTAACGGTGGGGGGAAGAGTGGGAGCCACAACATTATCAACAGTGACGTCATCCGCGACAGGTGCTGTAGCTAGAGCTGCAGTAACAGAAATTGAAGCTGCAGCGATAGAAATTGGGGCCAAGGGACCCTCACCATGAGGGGCCGCCTGCCTCCTCCGAACAGTCGTCTTTGTTCGAGGATTGACCCTCAACATCTCGTCGACGGTCGGAGCAGCCTTCCTCCTCAGGGAACCTGCTGCCTCGGCCATGCCTGCATTCGAAATAATGAATTAGCAACCAAGTTAAGAGATTTAATCCTTCCAAAAGTAAGGAGTTAAAAGAAAGACTTACTGAAGGAAGTGGGGAGTGGTTTGGACTTGGAACGTCCAAACCAATGAAGGTTGGCGGCCGTGATCAGATCCGACCAGGAGTGGAGATCTCCTAAGCGTGCTCTGGCCTTAACAACCTGATTCTTCATGTCCAAGGTAAGGAGAGGCAAACCTCTAGAAAAATATACAGAAATAAAAGGAAAACTTTAGTCTAACTACAACAGAAGGGAGAAAGGTATGAAAAGAAGTATGTGCGATGTTTGACCTGGTGTAGTGAATCGAGTGGGGACCCGAGTCATCAAGTTTTCAAGCTCTGCCGCCGGCGCCTCTCATTTGCCCGAAGCCCAAAATCATTTGTTCTTCCAGTCCTTGTTAGATGATGCAAGGTTCATGACCAGCCCTGACCCCTTGCTGCATCGGGTCGCGAAGTAGTAGCATGGCTCTTGGCTGTCATGCTTGACCAAGTACAAGCTTACTAAATCCTCTGGTGTCAGCTCTGGATTTTCAACTTGGTGCCAGATGATGAAGGAAGAGATCAAGACCCGCCAGGCGTTGGGGGTAAGTTGGCCGAGAGCTAGTCCGAGGTAAGCAGTCAGGGCTCGGACGAAAGGGTGCATGAGGAGTTGGAGCCCACATTCCAGCATGCAAAAAAAAATGGTGACTTCTCCTTTAGCAGGCGCACCGGCGGTGTCAAGGGGCTTTGACGCCCTTATCTGCACAGAGTTTGGGATTTCAAACTCCGAACAGATTCACTCCATTTGGGACTCCATCAATACGGAGCCTCTCGGGACAACCTCCGATGCCCGCTCGCTCGCAAGCATCTCGGCAATGCCTGTAGTCCAATCTCGGGGGGGGGGGGGGGGCTCAGGTGGCTTTCCTCTTGCCGACCCAATGGGTCCGAGCCGCTCCTCTTTGTTTCTTCGGGGTTGAGGGAAGAGAGGCACTGCTTCCAAGGGGCCTTCAGATGCCCCTCTCTTGTCGTCCGAGCTTGCCGGCTCAGAATCATCATAGTCTTCTCGGACCATATCCATATCAGACGATATTTCGTAGAAGCGAAGGAAAAAAGAAATAATGCTAAAGGAAGGGAGGAAAAGTTCACCGGACGTTCATCGAAAATCGACTCCGTCAGAAACCTCTAATCGGTCAGAATCGCTTCACCGGGAAAGTCAAGTTGGTCAGAATCGACTTCGTCGGAAATCACCTCCTCAGGGAATCAATAAATCACACAAATTCAGAATGTGGAAATGAGGAGTGTATCTGAAGGGCTAGGGTTTATATAACCTGTGAACGATCTTTGCATTAATAGCGAGGCATGATGGCCACAGCCAAATCGTCGCGAGCCGACTTCAGAACACACGTGGCCGTAGGCCACTGGCTTAAACTCTGACAGGTAGCGTATTTTTGACATTGGGTGACGAGATCTGAATAGCGGAAGCGGCGCCCGAGTAGGGGAAGCATCGTTCGAACGCCTCCCATGGCCTACGTGGCGGTCAGCCATAGGTTCAGCGACGATTCAAAATCCTAACCATCGCCACGCGTCTGCTAGAGGTTAACCCCTGGACGAAAGACCCCGAGGACGTATCTATTCAAACATAAAGACCATAATTGCAACTGCACGCGTGGAAAGTGTGATAAGGGAAACTGTTGATCTTTCGCGTATGTTTACTCTCTGAGTCCGTATCCAAACTTGGAGAGTAGGGGGCTTCTGAGCCCCTTCAATTTTGAGGAGCGACACTACCTTAATCCGGTCAGATATGTAAAAATTAATATAGAATGGTAAATGTTATTGATAGGAAGGAAGATTCCCAGCCTGGTCATAGTTGCGCTCCTGCTCCAAGGGAGGTTGTTGGCTCGAAGTAATTCAAGGCCAAGGCAGTCAGTATGAAGATCATGCTGGGATTTACTTGCGAGACCTTAGGCCGTCCCACTTGCTCGACTAGAGACAAATCGTTCGATCACTTACACTCGTGTTACTCGTAGCTGAGAAACCTCTTTAGCCAGAAGTCTCGAGCCGAGGCCGAGGCTGGGCGTGGACCCTCCACGTGCTAAACTAAGAAACTACCTTAAGCAGATATGACCGATTATTTCGCCCGTAGATACGCACGATACACTACACGATCCCCGGTTTACGGATAATATCTCCACGATCACAGTATCTCACTGATTGAGTAAATAGTGCCGAGATTAACGGACCCAGACCGTCCGATAGTCAGATATAAATACAATGAGACTCCATTGCTACATATACGCAACATCTTACACCCTCTCTCTACATTCAACTTAGACCCAGATTCCCTCGACCCAACTTAGGCATCGGAGGGTCCCTTGGCTTAGCCAGGGTCTCCTTTGCTCACCCCTTTAACAGGACCAGGGTTTGCTGAAGGTTAACTGCATTGAGTGGAGGATGGTCCATATTTTGACCTCAACAATATATATCTACGATACTCTGATCTATGAGATTTTTTATGCATGGGTTGACCAAATTAAGGCCCATAATATCAACATTTTCGATCATTCAAACATGGACCCCACTTGACATCCTTTCAGCTGGAGCATTATATGTCCATGGGGAACTGAGATATGATAATGTGATTTCAATATTGCTCTAGTGTGCGTTTTGCACCGCGTGATTTCACAACAGCCAGTGGTGTCATTGATGCCGTTAATTTAGATTTGTACATTAGGGGAACTGAGTCGAACTTATGCCACCTGGCCCAAACTAGCTCCACTCGGTTATCAAATCTGACCGGCTAACTTAGCCAGGCTCAGTTAGTAGCTCGGGCCAGCTTGAGCTGAATTCAAACTTAACTTGAGCTCAATCTTTGGAGCTAAACTTAATTCGAGCCTACAAGTTGAATTCAAGTTTAAATTTTAGAGTTTTTAATATAGAATATAATATAACTTATTTTATTTAAATATATAAATATTTACAAAATATTTATATTAAGTGAATCATATCTAAGTTGAATAAATTCGAACTAAATCAAGTTGTTAAGTTTCGAGCTGAGCCAAGTTGAGTTAAGTTTGGTCTGGCATGAACTTGACTTGAAATTTTTTCAAATTAATTAATTAATTAATAATAATAATAATTATTATTATTTTTCTAAAGTCAACTCAGCTTGAACCTAATTTTGAACTGAGCCGAAGTGAGCGAGTTAAAGAAGCTAACTCGGTTCGTATATAACTCTTATCGCTAATACTTGTTTTATTGGATGCAAAAATTAAACTGGAGTCTCCTCTGGAATAGACTATCGATGATAGTTCACCAACATTTTTAAGACTGGTGGTGACTGTTCACCTAAAATCTGTTACAGGTGTACATCAATCCAGGCCCACTCAAATCGCACGGCCCATCCTACATGGAGAATGGTTAAAAAAATGCTACTAATCCAACAATCCTTACCATCAAACTTGTACGATCATTTGCACAGCTTAACATGAAATTTTCAACCGTTCAAATTTAACATGAGAAATCCAACGGTTGAAATCAACAATCAAGCCTGATTTCAGGGTGTGCTCCATGCAGAATGGGCCAAGACCAGATTAACGTACATCCCTAGTGCAAAACGAATAAGCCACGGCTGTAAAAGAAACGGTGGCAGACTATCACCTTAGTCTATCATCTTATGTTCTGAGATGAGGATTAAGGGCGTGCCTGGTTTTTGGAGAGGCCTGTTTGGCGGGCCAAGATGATCTTATCCACGTCGCTGGGGTACCTGCAGTTTGTAAGGGACATAACACCAAATCCATCATTCTTACTAAACATGTGGCCTAAAAGTACCTCAATCCAGACCATCCAAAACGTGGGGCCCATTATCGATTGGTTATAACCGGAACCTCACATGGAATTGATGGGCATGATCGTCCCATCAGTTTCCACCAAATTGGCGTTTAAACTACAAAAAAAGTCAACACTTCGAATTCAAAAATAAATGTCCATTAATGAGTGTGTCTTGTCCAATCAATCTGATGTTGGAATGTTCCTATCTAGCTGGGGCCCCTGATTTGGACGGTGTGGATTGATGCCGATATATGGACTACTTCAATATGCATGCGTATGTTGCACCGGAACGAAAATGACGTTAGATGGAGTACCTTTACCAGCAATCCTGCAACTTTCGGTGCCACAAAAGTCACTGTGGGGCCCACCGTGATGTTTGTGTCATCCATTTGCTTCAGATCATCCAAATATGTGAGCCCAAAGCCGATCCAAGACTCAAGTGGGCCACACAACAAGTAATAGTGGGGATGGGATATCGATCATTGAAGATTCCCTGGGCAGGGTGACGCTTTTATGCTATCCAACGGGTGAGATGATTCCCACCATGATGATTGGGAAAAGAAAAGGAAAAGAAAAAGAAACAAACAAACAAAAGTGACGGTGGCCCTTAAAAGGTTTTGTAGTGCCACTTTTCAGTGGGGTGTGGACCACTTGAGTTTTGGATCGGCATTGTTTTTGGGAATTGAAGATTTCTCAAATAAAATTCAATTCTCCAACTAAGATGACCCATAGATAAGATATGTAACCATGAATTCTAGGTAAGGTTTTCAGTGATAATGAAGAAGGAAGGAATTAGGCACCATCAACCATCCTTGCTTGTGCATAGTCTCTACTTTATGAGATTTAGAATTTATTTATTTATTTTTTCTAAATTTTCAGAATTTCAGAAAATCTTTTATATGTGATGTGTTACTGACAAAATTCGGAATGGACTACTAAGTCACTACCCTCCCAAAACATTATTAGAGAGATTGTGATGTCTCAACTTAGAATGGCCTTAGAGGAGATAGTAACCCAAAAGGAAAGGGAAGAGAGAAATACAGTATACCAATGATCCAACAATATATGAAATATTGACAAGTAACAAGCTATTACTTGCTCAAATCACTGCTAAGGAGATCGCAATATCTCAACTCGGGGTGAGCTTAATGAAAAAATAGTTGCTCAAAAGGAAAAACATATATAATAGGCAAACATGAAACAATAGTTGTTGAAAAGGAAAAACATGTATAATAGGCAACCAATAAAAAAGAAAAGTTTAAGTGAAACTTGACTTTTGGTACACTAGGATCTGAAACTTTGACAAGATATAAAGTATATAATCAAGAATCATCCAAATTATAATTAAGAGATGTTGGAGGGAAAAGATATGCAAAATGTAATAGAAAAATAATAAAATGGATGATCTGATTGCCACCCTGTACGTGGAGATGTGAGAGAAGGAAAAGAGAAATAACATTCCTCCAAGGAGAAGATGATCACAGATCTCGGATCTCGTCCATACTCTGTCAATCTTGAATGGTAGAGATAACTTAGATGCAGGTATGAGATAGATGGGAAGGTTTGGATGGGTGATGCACACTCTAACTCTACTCTCACTCTCACACTCCTACCCTCACTTTCCCAGAGCTAAACAAGTCTCTCTCAATTGTAGCAAGGGTTTAGTGTATCTAGTCTAAAGTGTATCAAGTATATATAAATGAGAGAGATGTGCCTCTATTTATCAAGGTAGGCCAATTAGTTTAGTAATTTGTAATAACTTAGATAGCAGTACATCATCACATGTGACATAATTTAAACTGTTGGAGTATACGTGGCAGTATGGATTTCCTTTGATAGGTAGGAAAACAGGTAATTTCACCCTTTAAGGAGTGAAATGGTCATTTTACCGAAGAAGGGGTAACAACTGAATTATCATCTAGCTCCTGGTTTTCCTTTACCATTGCCTGAAAAATTCTTGATAGAGATTATAAGAATTGCCTGGATTTGTAAAGATTTGGCTGACAAATTAGTGTCCATTCATGGCTTTTATATTTTTGGTCACAATGACTTTAAGGGCCTTGTTCAATGCATTTACCTGTTGACATAAGCCTGATTGGTGAGCTTGTTGCCATTGGTGCCTATTGGAATTCCATGACGTGCTACTGTCCATTATAAATGGTGTGGGAGATGACATAAGTCACCTAAAGAAGGGTTTACATTATTAACTTACCTTCGTATCCTATTGGCACAAGGGGCCTACGGGCCTAATTGTGGATTGGGTTTTAGAGTTAGTAGGACAGTTTTCCTTACGAGTTCCAAGCTCACAAGTCATCTCTTTTTATTTAAGATAGGTGTATGGTTTATTGAGATAGGGTGTTTACAAATGTTCAGGGTTGATTTAAGAGACATTTGGTTGGGCTAAACAAAGCTTTATGCTACTTGGGCTCTCTGCAAGTCATTCTGGAAAATTCAGATCCCATCAAACAATGTTTTAATCCAAAAGTAGCTTGATTGGATTCATGAAAATGAAAGTAAACATTGTTTCCCATCAAACTCGCTTTCTATTTTTTGTCAAGCTTTTTTTGTGTGTGTGTGTGTGAGAGAGAGAGAGAGAGAGAATCCATGAAAACACCATTTTCACCTTTTTGGTCTTGTTAGAAATAAACAAATTTATTTTCCCATCTCCACCCTAAGGAATGCATATTCCAACCCTAGAAGGAAAATAGGTTTCTCTAAAGGGATCAACTCAAATGCACTATCATCCATCTTCAATCACCTTATGTGTGCCACTTCTGCCAATATGCCAAACGAGTCATAGTCCGTCTTTGGTTATTGTCTCACATGGGCCACATGTGCTAATGTGCCACATGTGTTATCATTTATCTTCTCTTGAATCCCACAAGTTCTAATATGTCACATGTACCATTTTTCATCTTCTCTTGCATAAAGCATGCCACATGATCCAATATACCACATGTGATATCATCCATCTCCAATCACTCCAAATCTATCAAATGTGTCAATGGTGACAATATGCACAAGTGCTTACATCTTGTTATATGTGCCTATATTTCAAATGTGCCAATGTGTGTATTATGACACATAGCTTCAAGTACATCACATATACCATTAGGCACAAATTGAACTTCAAGTGTCCATGAATATTAATTACATATGTCACATATGCCAGTATCCATCTTCAAGCATCCCATACATACCATGTGTTGAAGCATGTCAGTGACTTATTAGAATTTTTTTTCAAGAAAGTTATTTATTTTATCAAATAAAAAATTTAAAAATAAATTCTAAATATCTAAAAGATTCTTATTAAAAACAAACAAGTAAATCAATGTTTCTTTTTCAAAATTTTAGGTGGTATGCTTCCACTACCTTTCTAAAAAAGAAAGATTTTAAGAAATTTTATTTCTTTTTTCATGCTTCCCCTGAATCCCAAATAGGCCCTGAGCAAAAAGGGTAAGCCTGACTTTCCATGCTCCAGACTGTCATCCGGTGGGGCCTTCAATGGATGGGCCATGCCTCCTCCTTAATATCCCATACCATTGGTGGGAATTCGCCCCCATGGAATGTGAACTGTTGGTTTGACCATCCATTTTTGGGGCATCCAACAGAAGTTATTGGACAGTTGAGATCGTTCTGTTGAGAAGATATGGCGTGGCCCATTTACAAAGGAGCACACATGATGAACGGTATGGATCATCATAAGTCAGGTATCACACATCTAGCGTTTTTACGCTCAGAAGAAAACCCAGACCACACAATTGAACGGCCGGCTGTTGAATGCTTGAAAAGTAAACTTAGCGCGGAGGGATCACCACCATTTGTTTTCTCACTGGGCCCACATCTAGAGATAATCCAATGATCACAACCGTCCATCTCCTCGGCACTGTTTTGAGTAGGCATATGACCCAAAAATCATTGCTGTGAGGATGATCACGAACCGTTGATCTGTTGGGCTGAAAGTTAGCACATTGAAATTTTCTTTTTGATGTTCAGAATCATCCATTCATATCAGTTTCTTAATGGGACTATCTTTGCATGTGGGGCATGCAGTTGGACATTGACCAGGCAACAAATAGTGGTGCTGCGATGAAGACAAAACGAACTCAAATGGCAAAATCCTAACCATCCAATCAATGATATGCAAGTTAAATGTGGTCCATTCCAGTGATAGGATCATCTGACAAGCGCAACTAGGGTTATGGCCCACGAAAGAGATGAACCTCAATTGGATGGTCTGGATCGAAGCACAGGTAGACCTGTTTCTGGCAGGGAAGGTCAAGACCCTGCCCTCATGCTTTTTCGGCATTTCACGTACAAAGACAACCACGCACATTCAAAACGTTCACCTTGTGTTTGTTTATCTCCTCTTGTTTTCATGCATCGGATGAGAGAGAGAGAGAGAGAGAGAGAGAGAGAGAGAGAGAGAGAGACTTACGGGTGAAGGAAATGTTCAAAAAGCCAAGATCGAAGAATAGAGACCGACCGCTCCGGTAGGCCTCTCAGAGGTTTCCATGGATTGCCATCCATCACTCCCGTCCGACGAAAATCCCGTTGTCTAAGTGTTTGTTCCAGTAGCTTGAGCCTAGGGGTTTTGCACCTAGTTATTTTCGATGCAACCGGCTCTTTCTCGCCTATGGCCTTCTTTGTATGCTCGATCTGACTAGAAATCCCATCTCTCAGGCACCTGAAATGCCGCGCTATGGTCTTCGATGTTAGGTTTGAATACACAGACGCCGCCCCACTACCCGCCACGGCTTCGAATGATGATACTACCATTACCATCCGTTCTCGGTATTGCTTGTATCTGCTCTCCACCTAAAGAAAGAAAACTTCCATTCATTAGACTTTTGCTTCCACGGTTTATGTTCCTAGTGTAATCATGATCTTTCTGCAAACATCGATCACATTAGTTTCTTGTCCAAATAGTAACAAATGTTATCAAGATCGCTGGTGAAATCCCGTTGGTTCTGACGCAATTTTTGTTCATATATAACACAATCCAAACGTCCAAACACGATTCCACCAAATTGTATTAGAAAAAAATAGTGTGATAGATAGATGGTGCACTAATGAAATATAGTAGGAAAATAAACCAAGAAAGTTTAATCTTCTTGTAGCGACGGGGAGGATATTGCAATTTTAGAAAGATTTAGGCCTTTTTTATTTTTATTTTTTTTAATTTTTAATTTTTCTTTTTTCTTTTTACACACCTACCCATGCACGCCATAGTGGGATTTCACCACCCATGGGTATCAAACCCAAGACCCGTGTTGAAACTGCTCGGAGTCTACCACTGAGGTAAGGACTCAAACCCATTTAGGCCTTGTTTGGGTGCAGCAATGAGTTGGATTCTTCAGCATCCCCATCACCTGTGGGGACTGTTCATTAGGTCTTCTTTTTTTTTTTGGTTACACAGGCACTCACTCCCCACACATACCCCCACGCACTCACACCATAGTGGGATTTCACCACAATGGGGACTTCAACCCATGACCTCAAGTTGAAACTCTTGTGAGTCTACCACTTTAGGATCCAATTCATTAGGTCTAGTTCAATCTTCTTAAAAAAATTATACCAATCTGATTATCCAAAATGGGCACTCAATGTCATACATTTTTTATTTTCAACATTTGCTCTTTTTTTTTTTGGTTAGCATGTTAGTACACC
Organism: Magnolia sinica; assembly: GCF_029962835.1. Taxonomy (NCBI): domain Eukaryota; kingdom Viridiplantae; phylum Streptophyta; class Magnoliopsida; order Magnoliales; family Magnoliaceae; genus Magnolia; species Magnolia sinica. The sequence continues at coordinate 92,888,857 of NC_080578.1, forward strand.
CCACTGTCACTTGACACTTCACTGTTAGCAACTCAATGTCATACATGAAGATCGTAGATGTCAATACAATAGCTGTTGGCCACGGATCACTGGCAGCATCTCCCTCGTTTAGGTAATTCTTGGTTTCCTTATGTCTTGAACCATTGGTCCATTGGTTTTTATAGCTCATGAATTCCCTACCATTTTGGGTGAAACGATCCTCTTTTGGACCATTTCCAACGATTTCCATACATTATGAAATGAGGGGTTTTTTCATATGTAATCCAATGATGCCACTGATGGCCATGCGCTCCAACAATACAAATATGTAACTATGTGCAACATCATTCGTAGATTATATGCAATTAGGGATGTTTAATTAGGACCATTCGATTGTTGTGATTTTGACGAAGAGTGGACTGCATTGAATGGATGATCAGGATCACATGCAACTAAGTGCATGGGAAGATTCCCATGCACTTACCTCACTAAAGCAAGGAAGGACGTGATGAGGTCGATCACTGTCTTCCTCAGGGAATAATTACTCCGAATTCATGTAGTTCTCTAGACTCCTCACAGAGATTTCCTTGAATCTACGAAGGAAAATGAATAACTTCTAATAAAATTGAAAATAACTTGATTGATGATAAAATTTAAAAAATAAAAATAAAAATTGAATGTACGGTCCTCTAAATAGTGATATGAAGAAGTTTAAGAATCAAACTCCAACTCAAACTCCCTAAAAATGTGACTTACTATAAATAGTAAACTTACTATTTATAGACGGTCATGATTTCTACTAGTCTTCATGGTTTTCGGCCAAAAATAGTAAGTGTCCAATTTGGCCTAACCATGTTATTCTCCTAAATTTTCTAAGCTCTCTTTATGCTGGGCACGACTCCTAAAGCTCAAAGGATCAAGAGTTATGATTGAACTAAAACTTACTATAAAAAGTTATATATATATTAAAATGAATATTTGACCGTCAATCTAATGGAATCTTACAAATCCAGTGTGGGTAACCCAGCATAGCAAGGTTGGATGGCTAAAGTAACTTTTCCTACCCAAAATCATATATGGTATGTTGAATAACTCATTCCGATTTGCGAGATACGCCTATTTTAAGTTTGTGAAAGTCTGGATTACTTCTGCTTAGGATTGGGTCTTCTCTGGTTCATCTTCACCATGTAACCCGCTCTACATCACCCACTAGATAATTTCTTACAAAAATCATCACTTTCTTATATAAGATGGCTTTAAAAACTGGTTTGAAATGGAATCACAAGGTAAAAAAGAGAAGGGAATGGAATTTAATTTCATGGATCTAACAAAAGAAAATAAATTACAGCATGGAAAATTGGATAGGGTGGAAGGTGCTATGTGAGAGAAAGGTGCAGAGGTTTCCAAAAACAAAAAACAAAATGCCTGAAATGTCAATCTGTCACCACCCCTTTATAGCTTATCATTAATGGAAGGCTGTCAGTCATCCAATCACTTCAAGGTACAAAATCTCAAAACAACTAAACCAAATAACCAATCCATCCCAATACAAATCAGACCTATTTTCCAAAAATAAAATAAAATTAAGAGATGAGTGTTTAATATTTTGAGTTGATATTGAAAGATTTAACAAAAAAAAAAAAAAAAAAAAAAATGTAAAGGAAAATACATGCTACCAAGAAACAGACCTGTTCAAGCATTGAAGCCAGCTTCGTTTTTCTCTGCTGTAATTCAAGAAGATTTAGAGAATATAGAGATTGTTTTTTCAATGAAACTCCTTCCCACAGATTGGTCTTATGGGGCTTGTTCTTAGATCTACCATGACTGGACTTGCTTTTCTGTTTTGATCCAAGATTACAAAGCTCATTCAAAAGCTCTTGAGCTGCAGCTAAGTATTTGGAGTTCTTCAGCTGATGTTGGAGTTGCAAATCTGTCTGATGCTGGTGATAAAGATCTGTAGATTTCCCAAAGAACCCTACTCCATAATTCGATGAAACTGGAATATTGATCTGACGATGGGTTTCTCTGACCTCAAAAGACTGTAATCCTATGTGGGAAGGGATACTGGGAGATAGAGAAAGTGCCAGCCCATGACTCGGTCGTTCAATAGCTCCAAAGAGATCACCACACGGCGACGAGGAATTGTCAACGAGCAGGCGGTTATATTGCCATACTGAATCCGCTGCACCGATCTCATCCAGCGTATCGGATACCTGTCTAGAGCAATTGGGCTGATAGAAACCATTCGATTCTGTAACGATTGTCTTTGAAGAAGAACCTATATCACCCCATTTCAAGAGAGCGATGGAATTTCGATCCCTTTGCTGGAGATTGCTGTCTTTCCATGGAAACCCTAATATCTCTATACCTGACTGTAAGTCGCAGCGCTTCGAACTAGGTTCTTCGAAGTTTCTTTGCATCTCGCTCTCGACATCCCGGATCATCAGACTATTGGAAGAAGAGAAACCTGAGTAGTAAAACCCAGAAGAGATTTGGGTTCTTAATTTCTCATCTTTCTCTTGCATGACTACGACCGCGGCGCTGACGATGGTGTTGATGATCCTGTAAATTCCATTAAAATCCCATCTTCTATCACATTCCAAAACACCCAGAAATCACAGATGCAAAAGACACTGAGATATATGTCTATGATGTCTTTGATGTGTTGTATGTATGTATGTATGTATGTACGTATGCTTATGTATGTATGAATGTATACGTGTATGTATGTACATGAGGTTGATACCAACCGTTACTGATTTTAGAAGAGGAGATATCTCGCGATCTTAACGGACGCCCAGACATGGAAGTTGAAGGGAGGTGCGCACAGCGCACTCCTGAAGACACTGAACATGGTCTGCCATGAAAAACCTAACTTGGAAGATCGGTTATTTCTTCTTTTGGTACGAGAAGATCGGATATTTCCATAGGCAAAGAATCTGGGAGAGAATGATAATGAGCCGGAAGATCAAGAGTATGGTGGACCACCCTATCTCTCCAGTATAAATAAAAGAACCATTTATCATTTTGGACCGTCCATATATCTAATCTTAGTGTTGATGGAACATGGTTTGAAGTATAAATGGATTGGATAATCCTACCCATCCAATCAATCAACAGGTTAAATTTTAAGGGTGGAAAATGAATAGGATTTCTCTGAGGTTGTAGATTTTAAAATATAAGCCATACGTTATAGTTCACACAAGATGGACGGACATGATTGACGTATGGTTTCTTATAAATGTACGGTAGAGAGATTGACGTACCATATTTTGGTTCATCTGACCCTACTGGATCATATCCCTGTAGTCCATGCTGAAGACTTTCTCTATCCACCACCCGCATAATCCAAAAGGTAACTTATTTGATACTCGGGCAGCGTCTGATACTTAATACACACGCGCGCAGAGAAATCATGACGTGGCTTAACTCAAAAGTAAACCGGCTAAATTCTGGAACCATCTTCAAATGAGTTAAATTCCGATGGCTAGATTTGATGGTGAATTCCAAAATCTGATTTTTGGACGCATGTTTGATAAAATAGGACCGTCGGATATTTGTCACTTCCACCCCTCCAACTAACGTCCACCAATCATATAATTAGACAGATCAATTAAATTATGTTTATGCCACGTCTGCAATTTATCGGTGCTTGAGTATCATCCAACACCCTCTGCCAGAGTATTAAAGTTTTCCTTAACCCAAAATAGCAGGTCATAAAAGAATTCCGAGGACAGCCGTTAATAACCATCGTTTCTAAAAATCTCCTGGACAGCCAAAAGGATGCTAACTCGCCCATCGTACATGTGGATCATCTATAGAAATCCAAACACTTCCATGTTCTGGGTCCCTCGTGGAGGGAGCGTATCATGAAATTCATGGGATCGATCGATTGTATAACTGCATCATCGGTGGGTATTGAATGGGCAATTAAAATTGTTGGTGGTGCTGTTTGTTTTCCATTGTGTGGGCGTGCTAGATTTTAGAGAGGAGCTTGATCAAAGCCAATTAATTTTAACCCCAGTATAAAATTAAGTAGATATGTTCAATATAAAAATATATGATCAAATTTTGGAAAGTTCAATTACTTACTTGGTCACTTGTAGAATTTGATAATAATTAGTGGTAATTAAATTGTATTCTTTCTCTGAATATATGTTACTTTCGCCTTTCAAAAGAAATAACTTTTAGAATATTAATGCAAATCAAACAAAAAGAAAAACTCAAAATCGATCACTAGGAGAAAATGTAAGAATGTGCCTTTCGAAAGAACTACTTGATATTTTATAAAGAACAAATCTAACATATAAGCGTGAACTTGAATTATAACTAAAGATTATAGCTAAGAATTACCGTTATTCATAGAATAAACTGAGATAAAATAAATTGATACCTTTGATCTGATTGGTTGTTGTGTTTATATTTGTTTTGGTTGGTTGAGATTTTCTATCACGTTCCTATATTATTTATAAATTTCTGTTGTAGCTTATTCTTTCAAATTTTTCTTTCATTACTGCAACGGCTATAACAGCCGAAAAGCTTTTTTAAATTCTTCTTTGCTCTTAATCCTTCCTCTTCTTCTTCTTCTTCTTTTTTATTTTTTTTATTTTTTATACGTTTCTCTTTATGACAATTCTACTTCTATCGGCCAAGCTCTACTTTAGTTGCCTTTGGTCGACTTTCATAACTTACATAGCTCGGCTTAGCTCCACTCAGCTACGCTTCTTATATATCAACCACAACACTCAATCGACTAACTACTGATGTGTAAGACAAGATTTATGCCAGTTGTAATCCACAAAAAGCACTCCAAATTTTTGAAGATTTTTTAATCCACTTCATATTCCCTCATGCAATGCAACATGTTGCCCTCCAATTGGCTTTCTCATGATAGCTAAAAATATGGTATAACAAAAATAAATGTTCAATGGTCCAAATTGAACTATGTAAATTAAGCAGTCAATTTCATCCCATCAATATGATTTTCAGGTTCTATTCCATTCACAGTTATGCCCACAATCTTCATGGTCTGGATCGTCGCACATGTTCTCTCCATTATGGTTGAAGTCACCACAATTTTGGAATGTTGGTGGAACTATCACTAGCTTTGATACACTAACAAAGTGTTATAGATGATATGTAGGTCGAAATTTGGTAAAAAAAATTACACGTGACTCATAAGTAATTCAAAATAAAAATTCTAAATTAGGTACCATTTAAATGTATTACAAACAAGAGGTTATTGTTATCTATTTATCTATCTATCAGATTGTTGGACATTTATTGGACTATGAAAAATGAAAATATCCTATTGTCTTATTTGAAAATACAAGTGTCTCGAATCAAGGTGTAGACACCCCACCCCAAGGGAAAACCAAACCACCAGCTGGGGGCTGTTAACGGACATGTGGCACTAACTCTCTTATGCCTCCGGATTTCCAACAGATTCTGCATGAAAATTAGTTACCATGTGTCCGTCGGCTAGCGGTGGGCCGACGGTTTTATGACCTATTTAAATGATGTTTCCCTCCCTGTCCAAGAGAGGCAAAATCTGCAAAAGAAATACTCTATAGGGTGTTTTTTTTTTTTTTTAAAACCTAGCTATGACAAATTTTTGCCACCTAAGATTCGCTTCAGTAATCATACCTACGCCTAGGTTTTGCCTCAACCAGCAACAACAATCTTACACAACAAAGCCAATCTTGTCACATCAAGAGTAGAGCCCAGATTAGGGACGTCCGATGATCCCTTTTATGATGCAAGGAAAGTGTGTTTGTATTCCCTTTTCTCTTTCTCACATCTCAATCAAGCTCACAATGCAATTCATTTCGGACATTTTATTATAAGCTAACATGGCTTCTTATTCTTCTTTTTTGGTAATATATTTATCTTCTATTGCTTTTTTTTATTCTGTTCGCCTGAACGGGACCTCGGCTCTATGAAGCAAGGGGTAAGACCTTTTATCTTTCCTATAGGTTTACTTTATTCGGTTTGTTTGTCCAATGTCTATCAACTTTGTGAAGTAAGACTATGATATGTTTACTTTTATCTTTTGCCTGCCCTGCACTCTTGTAGAGTTATATGAAGTATGAACATAAAACTAATGTTATTTACAAATATATGATTTTCTTGAAAACTGAGTGTCAAAGTAAAGACCACAGGTGAGTGCAGGCTGGAGAAAGTGTGTAACCTATTCTTCTCTCATAACCGAGACCATAAACCAAATCCCCAGGATCACAGGCCAATTACAAGAGTCATTCAGGTCGGAGGACTTTCACAATTATTCAACCTTATTGGGCAAGTTTACGGCTCCGGCCAATGGGGAACTCTTAGCTCGCCAAATCGGCTAGTGACTACTCCAATCTTTTAAACACACATTTAAATGATGCCCTTGGAAAAGGTAGAGCACAACTAAGAAATTCAAAACATGCCAAACAAACATAAACATTAGGCCACAGTCACCCCAAAAGAATCAACCACACATGATGACAAAAACACCGTGTCCAATGAAAGACAATATTTCACCGCATATCTTATATCCAGCAGCCCTCTCCGGGAATGGCGTTCACCAACGGGTCAGGATGCTTTTAAAAATCTGATTTTTTTAGTCTGTTTATTTTGATATATATATGTGGTGCTCTGGTTCTGATACGGTAGTCTCTAGGTACACTGGGGAGTTGGTGTACACTGCTGCTTTTATAGGTTGGCGGACAATTAAGCCGACGATCTGAACTGTCCACTTTCCATGGGCCACCATGAAACGATCACACCATGAGAGGGACTTCTCGATCCAATCAATGCCACGAGAAATGAATTGCATGGATCAAAGACGGTCCAATTATTTCGCCTGCCTTCGATAACATGTCCCAAGTAGACATTTTCATCATACAACCGCAACCATTAATCCAAAATCGTGGGTTACAAAAGGCGAGTCTAATTTTTAGACCGTCAGCATCCTCGGATCGTGATGACCATTTCAAGATGGCCCATGAATACTCGGACAAACCTAATCGGTGGTCCACATAAGTCATTAATGGGAGAAAGTAACTCTTCCCCTCATTTTAATGGGAGAAAACGATAAAGCACCGGAAATGGTTGTACTTGCTGGATCAGCTGTACTCGGTAGTGACAAATGTGGGATGAGGATTGCCTGTTATCCTGATGTGAAAAGCTCGGTGAGCCCACCATGGTGTTTGTGAGAAGTCCATCTCATCTATCCGTTTTTACAGCTCATGTCATGAGGTAGATCTAAAACTCAAGTGGGCCACACTAAAGGAAAAAGTGAGGAGGGAAATGCCTACGGTTATTTTTACACTTCCATCCACACTTATTTTTACACGTGGATTACTTTAGTTTTGGATCTACCTTAACATGAGCTCACAGACATATAAATGAAGTGACAAACATCAAAATACGCCCACTTAGTTTTCAACTACAAAAGTTTTTGCAGTTAGGATAACCGCAATCTGAATCCTTCCACGGGAGGTGGTCCTTGCAATTATGCAAATAGTGCTTTTGATGCGGATTGCCTATCATAGGGTGTTGTTGTAAGAAGTTCATGTGGTTGGAGCTTAGTTGAGGCCCACTATGATGTTTGTGAGAAATCTATTATATCTATCCATTTTGCTTGTGCATTTTAAAGACAGGAGACCAAAAATAAGGTAGATCCAAAACTCAAGAAAGTCACACAGGAGGAAATAATGTATATTGAACAACCCTGTTGAAGCATTAATAGCGCTGCACAAATTTAATATTGACTTGTGTTTTGAATTTGCTTCATTTTTTGTCTTATGTTATAAAATAAGCAGATGGGATAGCGTCCTTGCTCGTGGCTCGATGGTAGACTTACAAGAGTTTCAACACAAAGGTCATGGATTTGAGCACCCTTTACGGTGTGTCCAGGTATGAGTGTGTAAAAGAAAATAATAATAATAATAATAAATTTAAAAAAAAAAAAAAAAAAACCTTTGATGGAATGAATTTCTCACAAACATCAAATTTGATTTAATTGAATCTTTATTTTTTAGAAATTTACAAATAACTACTTAATTAATATGGAAATTACCTTCTAATACTTTTTTCAAGAAAGTTTTCAAAAGCCTACGTCATTGATAGGATTATTATCAGTCCACTCCCTTTGGTTACATTCCTTAACACCCCTCGGCTTGACTGGGAAACAAATGGTCGGAGGATCCAGAGGACCTCAGTTTGATGCTTATGTAAAATTCACTTTGACCACGAAGTGAGTCTAGCCATGATAGGCTAAAAAACAAACAATCAACCCCATCCGTTGTTCACGTGGACAGCATAATTGAAAACAGTGCACAAGGCAATGCTCGCTCTCCAAATTATTTCCGTTGTTGTGGCCAACTTGAGTTATAGATGGGGCTGATATTTTAGCACCATGTCTAAATTATGTTCTGGAATCTAATGGTTGGAATGGATTGCATATAATAATTGCATTGATCCCTATAAAAACCAAGTGTAGATGCCCAGTTCTTTCCTTATGTATGGCCCACTTGAATCAAAAGTCAGCCTGAGTTTTTCCTTTTGGGATTAACGTGTCATTACATATATTAATGGTCACAGTCGATCAAGAGTGGGTGCCCCCTTTAAGGGGTAAGGTTCAACCCATTGGACCATAGTTTACCATCCACCTAGTGGATAACTTCCAACCTGTTAAGTCCTTGTGGCATCCAATCCAACTAATAGGTTAGCCTAACCATGATTATCACTTTCTCCGAGCATTAGCCCTATCCATTTATCAAGTGAGCCACCTGATAGAAAATAGTGCATAGCCACTAATAAATAGAAAAATAAAAGTATGGTCCACTTGATGAGTGGATAGGGTGACTTATTGGCATTTCTTGTCGTGCCTCGGTGGTAGACTCTCCGGAGTTTCAACATGAGGACATGGCGGCACGAGTCTGTGCTGTGTGTGTAAAATAAATAAATAAAAGGCTGACTTATTGTACAAAGTATTCCTCATGATGGGTCTAGTCTATTAAACATGTTGGATGTCCCATGCACTTAGTTAAGTAAGAAAATATCCACAGGGTGGACCATAACCTTTGTTCCAACTGGTTGGACTTGGACCTGAACTTCTCTACTTTCAATGTTTCGGTGGAGTGGTCTTAACAGTTGGAGACAGAAGCAGCCACTTGCTTTTAGCAGGCCAATAGTAATGTTTGTGTGAAATCCAATCCACTCCAACCATTAGATGTATAACCCCATTTTATGCACAGGGCAAAAATATTAGGCTGACTTGTACTTCAGTGGCCACACAAAAGAAAACGTTTTAGAGAGAGACATTCACCTTTGATTTTTACAGTGTCCAATATGGTTATTATATAAAATCCACTCCAACTATTAAATGACAATCCATCTTTTATCCATGGGGCCTAAAAATCAGGCTCATCCATGATTCAAGTTGGCCACACCAAGAAAAACACTTTGGAGGGTCAGCATTGTCTTATACGTCATTTCTAATAAGGTTATCCACCTGAATCACGGATGAGCCTGATTTTTAGGCCCAGGGCCTAATATGTGGTGAGGCATCTGTTGGCTAAGGTGGACTTCACATAAGTATCATGGTGTAGCACAATCAAGTCACCAATCATGTGTTCGTGGCACACAAAGCTAACTGAAGGTAGTAGATTGACAATACCTCTCTTCATGAGATATCTTCTTGAAAACCTTTTTGAAAAAGGTATTGGAATGTTAGTATTGAATCAATAAGGTAGTGATTTGTATAAATAAATAAATAAATTTGTCCAAATAGGCCATTGCTAATGAATGGCTCTGAATTTCATGCATTTTTTCATTGGCACGTGTGCTATGAATTGTCTCTGCATTATCTCCACACACATATGGCCTCAATATTTCTTCAAATTCAAATCCGAAGAGTAGGAAAAATTCATAGTGCTTCATGCAACATATAGTGTATGATTCTAACCCTATGGTTGTATATAACTTTGGAGTTTGAAAACCTAAGAAGAAAATCAAGTATCAAGAATTGATTAGCCGAAATGATAGGTGAGGCCCGTTGTTTTGTGGAGCCCACCGGAAAGTCTAACTTGTACATTATCTGTTCTTATTAACAAAGATTCAAGGGCATGGCTCTCCTTTTGAAAAAAATAAAATAGTATCGAGAACCCCAAAGGCTGCTTCCATATATATTTCCTCTTTTAGATGTTACGCATTATTCAATAGAGTAAAAAGAAATATTCCCTAATGATAGTAGGCTTGATTACTGGACTAAAAGTCTCCAAGTCGTGTAAGCTAGCTTGTTGAGTAAAGTCCTTGGCCACTAACCAAACTTTATAATGATTGATAGAGCCATCATCTCATTTCTTAATCACTAAGACCCACTTATAACCAATAACAAATATGATGGGGTTTGTGGGACCAAGTTCAAGATTCCATTTTGAATTAATGTGTAAAATCCTCCAATAATGGTACTTGTTACTTAGATAAAAACAAGAAGAATGGTGAGGTCATCATGAAGTCATGCACTCCTCACCATTTAAAGAAAGTCATGGTCCACGTGTTCCATCTAGCATCTTTGCGATCGTACGGTCCTGTTTAATAGAGACAGGTATGCTGAGTGGCTGTTAGCACTGCAATAAAAATCAGTAGAGGGAGAGCAATCCATGGTAGGCAATTCCGCGGCGATGTTGAGAAATGAAAAGCTATAAGAACATGAATAATAGGGATGCAATTGGGTCTAATGACACTTTGATAGAGCATTAGAAAATATCTTTTTCACCTGAAAATGAGAATATCGATTAATCAAGGTGACACGTCGAGAGATAAAATCGCGCCAGTGAATAGGGTAAGACATTGATAATAACAATGTAATGTGTTACAAACAATGAATACTGTTAGTGTATCCCTATATTTAATGGTCTTAAAGACTACCATATCATTATTTTTCTTTATAAATAAAGAGCAAGGGGGAGGTAAACTCTAACCCTAATTCCAAAAAAATAACAAATACATAATTAGTTTTTTTTTTTTTTTAAACACATTACCCACACGACATGAGCACTTGAACTCATGGTCTCAATGTTGAAACAGAGACTAATACGATGAGCCATGAAGTTAGACCCAATACATAACATGTCAATCTATATGGCTGAGAAGTGGATGATGTGCATAGTGAAATGCCCGAAGAATAACGTAATCTAGGTTGTAATTGAAAGGGTGCTCAAACCAACATTGATAAAAGAGGGTATATGGTATATTAAAAAAGTCAGAGTAGAAGACTCATCCTAAAATTGGAGAGGCATAGAGGCTTGAGTCAAAAGTGTGAGACATGTTTCTACGATATGCACCAATGCTTTCTTTCGGTAGAGCTCTTTTAAACTTTGTGGCTCCATTTGGCTGGAGAGACTTAATCTTTCGTTCAAATATTTTTCTATTTGAATTTTAAAATTTTAGTAAAACATGATCTGCATCCAATTTATAAATTAACTAGAGGAAATAACCACAGAAGTTTATTTAAAACACCCATAAAATGTGTTATGGGAGAATTGTGCAAGGATAATTGGGATCAGCCTGAGCTAGACGCTTCGGATGATAAGGCTTCGGAAGGAGAATACAACATCAGAGGCCAACTCCCAAGCCACGACTCGGAACCACCATTCTAATTCGCCAACGTGGTCCCTCGTCCTCATCCATAGGGGAATGGTTGAGTTGAGCCCTGATCTTCATCGTTAGTATTGATCGACGAATTCCGACCCCCATAATCTTTCGACGAACTCTGACTACTAATACTCGGCTTCATGTATATACGATCCGAGGCCGAGTCCGAGTACAAATACATCGTATGTCGAGGCCGAAGCTAAGCTAAGGCATGTATGTGTTGTGCACGAAGGCCAAGGCCAAGTCTAAGCATGAACACGTCGCGTGCCGAGGCCAGGGTACTCTGCATGATGAGCTCGGATATCAACCTGGGTGTGAACGTGACCGATGATCTCGCTCAAAGATACGCACCATTAAGACATGGTACGCCGTACGGCCCAAAGATTATGGATAATATCTTCACGATCATGGAATCCCGTTGATTGAGCAAATCATGCCGAGATTAACGGGCGTGGATCGTTTAATCCACAAGGATAAATACCACAGGACCCCATAGCTACAGGTACGCAATATCTCGCACCCTCTCTCTACATACGACTTAGACCCAGATTCCCTAGCCTGACTTAGGCATCGGAGGGTCCCCCGGCTTAACCAGGGTCTCCTTTGCTCACCCTTTTGTGCAGGACTAGGGATCATCGAAGGTTCGCCACATTGAGTGGAGGGTGGTCCAGATTTTGACCTCAACATTTTTTGACACCGTCTGTGGGAAACCCAAACGAAAAGCTAGTAGGGTTTACCAGAAATGGAAAGAGGAAAGAAAAAGGCGATAGTGGTGGAGCCTGAACCTAATGGGTAATACCAATCTTCTTCGCTGCTGCACACTGAGTCGGCTCCGATAGGGTCATCCCAACGGACTCGAAGCCGAGGAGGAAAATACAAAACGCTGCAGAATGAAGTCCAAATGCTGAAGGACGAAATTAGCCAAATGAAACCGTAGCAGAACCAGCACCACCACTAAACCTGGTGGAAGCCACTCCAGTGCCTGAAGAGCGACCACAGCCAATTAGTTCCCGGGCCAAAGGTTCCCAAGCACAGGCCACGCGTGCTCCCGACCCTGCACATAATGTAGTGCCTCAGGAGCGATCCGCCCAAATTTCGAAACCCGCTCGGGATGCCAAACAGTCTTATGTGTCTGTCACTTCGGCTCTAGCCCCCATAGACCTCCACCATCCGCTAGAGAGAAGTAGGCGGGGCAGAACATCCGAGGTGGCGGATGCCCTCCAAGAGACAGTAGCCGAAAATCAGAACCCTTTGGAAGTACAATTTAAGGAACTCCGATACCAGTTTAAGGCGTTCCAGAAGCAGCAACAATCTACATCCGTCCCAACTGCAGTCCAGACAATATTGGAAGAGACCGAGCCTCCCTTCACCTCAACAATCATGGACGAGGTAATGTCATTGAGGTTTACGATGCCTCCCATCATTCAAGTCTTTAGATCCAGAGATCCCTCAGAACACGTGGAATTATACCATTCGTGGATGCAGATCCAGTTGGCCATGGATGTCATGATGTGCCGAGCCTTCTCGATAACTCTCTCCGGGTCTGCTCGGAGTTGGTACCGACAACTTAAACCGAAATCGATCAGATCCTTCTCAGAACTCAGCAAAATGTTCCTTACCCATTTCATATCTAGTAAGAAGAGTCGGAAGCTGACTACCCATCTGTTCACCTTCAAACAGGGGAACAAAGAGTTGTTAAAGGATTACATTTCCCGCTTCAACGAGGAGGCGTTGTTAGTAGAAGATTATGACGACAAATGACGCTGTCAGCCATGTTTAGCGAACTCAAAGAAGGGAAGTTTACCTTCTCCATTGGGAAAATTCCACTAGGAATTCTCTAGCTCCCACAGGAACATTCAAGTAGCTGAAACATCATCAAAAGAAAAGAGGCCGAGGAACGAAGAACCTCAATCATCCAATAAAAAACCTGATGACCGAGCCCCTCGTGATCGTAGGCCAAGCCGAAGGCCCGAGGGCAAATTCCGTTCTTACACCCCTCTTAACACCTTTACAGAACAGATCTTGTTAGATATTAGGGGCCAGAGACTTCTGAACTGGCTTGTCTGCATGAAGACCGATGCAAAGAACCGGGACAAGCACAAGTACTATAGGTTCCACCTCAACTACGGCCATAACATGAGCGACTGTGTGGACCTTAAGGACGAGATCGAGACCCTTGTCCACAAAGGTCATTTGCGTAGATATGCTAAGGAGGAGAGGTTGGCTTGGAAAGAAGAGCCGCCGAGCAGAACAGTGGAGGAACCCGCGGAAATTCGAACCATCTATGACGGTTCATCCGGTGGAGGTGACTCAAACAGGGCTCACAAAGCCCACTCTCGGAATTCAGACCTCGAGAACTATGTCCATTTAATTGAAAGGCCGAGGAAAGAGCTTCGTGTCAGTCCCTGCAACTTGATTTTCACAGAAGAGGACGCACGCGGAATCTAGCATCCACATGACGATGCCCTCGTGGTGGCTATGACTATAGCTAACCATAAGGTCTTCCGCATCTTGGTCGACACGGGAAGCTCAGCGAACGTCATCTATTTTGAGGCGTTCGAAAGAATGGGTATCGACAGATCTCGCCTCCGATCTATGAAAACCCCTCTACACGGATTTGTCTGGGATAAGGTAATATCTGAGGGGGCCATCTCCTTTCCTGTAATAGCGGTAGAAGGACAGCACCAGGTCACACTTTTAGTGGACTTTCTGGTTGTTAATGTGCCATCGGTGCATAATGTTATTTTGGGCCGACCTTCCCTTAATGCAATGAGGGCAGTTATTTCCACATACCACTTAATGATGAAGTTCTCTGCCGAAGGTGGGGTCGGATACCTCCGGGGGGACCAACGTGAAGCTTGGAGATATTATGCAATAACAGTAAGAAAAGGATCAGTGAAGCAGGCCCTCACCATCAACGTCCTCGATGCCATGGAAGATCTCCTGAGGACTTAGAGACTGTCTCGCTTGAGGAAGCCGACCCGAGCAAAACTATTCAACTCGAGACATTGCTGAATTTCGAGCAGAGGTCTCAGATGCTGATTTTCTTGCAACAGCATAAGGACGTCTTCACGTGGTCACACGAGGATATGTCAGGAATCTCTCCCGATGTTATGGTCCATAGGTTAAATGTGGATCCAGATCACAAACCAGTGAAGCAGAAGAGAAGAGCGTTCGATGCCAAGAGATATACAGCCATAGCTGATGAAGTTTCCAATCTCCTCAGCGTCGACTTCATTGAAGAGGTACACTATCTAGACTGGATCGCCAATGTGGTCCTAGTGAAGAAAGCAAGCGGGAAGTGGCAGGTCGGTGTTGACTACTCGAATCTGAACAAAGCTTACCCTAAAGATAGTTTCCCCTTACCTCGAATCGATCAACTGATTGACAACACGGCTGGTCACGAACGTCTCTCCTTCCTTGATGCCTATTGCGGGTACAATTAGATCCCGATGTATCCCCCAAATAGGTAGAAGACTACCTTTGTTACCTATAAAGGGCTCTACTGTTACCGGGTCATGCCTTTTGGCCTAAAGAATGCTAGGGCAACATACTAGAGATTGGTGAATCTGATGTTTGCTAAGTAGATCGAACAAACAATGGAAGTTTACGTCGATGACATGCTTGTCAAGAGCGTCAGAGCATGCGACCACCTCGCCGACCTTAGAGTGACATTGTCAATCCTCCGGGAGTATCGCATGAAGCTGAACCCAGCGAAATGTGTCTTTCGAGTTGGTTCTGACAAGTTTCTTAGGTTTCAAGTCAGTCAGAGAGGCATCAAGGCAAATCCCGAGAAGATAAAAGCATTGCTCGACATGAGCTCTCCATGAACAACGAAGAAAATCCAATGCCTAACTAGTCGAGTGGCAGTGCTCGAACAGTTTATCTCCAGAGCTACCAATAGGTGTCTCCCCTTCTTCAAGCAACTGAAAAGTCACAAAAAGGCTGAATAGACCTCTGAATGCGAGCAGGCTTTCTTAGAGCTGAAGCAATACATGGGTTCACCTCCCTTACTGTCAACACCAGAAGAGGGTGAGCCCCTACTATTGTACCTGGCGATCTCGACCTCGGCCGTCAGCTCGACACTCATCAGGGAGGTAGGAAATAAACAGTATCCCGTTTACTACACGAGTAAAGCAATGGTGCCCATTGAGACTAGATACCCGAGCATCGAAAAGTTAGCTCTCAGCTTAGTTTTTTTAGCTCGGAGGCATCGTTCGTACTTCCAAGCACACACTATCGCCGTCCTAACCGACTCTCCCCTCAGGCAGGTCCTTTAAAAACTAGATGTCTTCAGACGGCTTACAAAATGGGCAATAGAACTCAGGGAGTTTGATATCCAATACCATCCGAGGATTGCAATCAAGGGCCAAGCTGTGGCTGACTTCATAGCTGAATTCACTATCCCGAACAACGATACCAAAGCAGAAGCAGCCTCGGTGACGCCGCCAGTTCCATTGCCTGCCAAAGATCTGGAGTCGGAGCGAAGGTGGTTCCTTTATGTTGAAGGGTCTTCCAACGCCAAGCGAGCTGGGGCAGGAATCGTCCTGGTCGCGCCCGACTCTACAACTATTCAATATGCCATTAGATTCAGTTTCAAAGCCTCCAATAACGAAGTAAAATATGAAGCTCTGTTGGCAGGACTCAGATTGGCGGTGAGTCTGGGGGTTCAGTCCCTTGAAGTGCGATGTGATTCCTAACTTGTGGTGAACCATATCTCCATTGACTACGAAGCCAAGAAAATCAGGATGGTGGCTTATCTGTCCGAAGCCCAAAAATTGGTCGAGAGGTTATGGAGTTGCACCATTAACCAGATTTCAAGGGTAGAGAATTCTTGGGTCGGTGCCTTAGCAATGTTAGCCTCGACCACGGAAGGAAAGATTCCTTAGATCATTCCCGTAGAATTCTTGGAGAGCTCGAGCATCGACCAAATGGAACAAGAAGTGGTCAACCTGATCGAGACTACACCAAGTTGGATGGAGCCAATCTAAGACTACCTTGTCTCTGGTGAGGTCCCCTAGGACAAGCTGGAGGCTCGACGCCTGAAGATCAGAGCAGCCAGATATATTATCTTGGATGGGGTCTTATATAAGAAAGGGTACTCACAGCCCTACATCAGATGCCTTCGACGTGAAGAAGTGGGTTACGTGATACGAGAAATCCACGAGGGCATCTGCGGTAATCACTCTGGTGGCCGAGCCTTAGCTCTTAAGATACTCCACCAGGGGTACTTCTGGTCGACCATCCAAGAGGACTTGAAAGATTAAGTCCGAAAGTGCGACAAATGTCAGAGATTTGCAGCAATACCGAGGCGGCCTGCGGAAGAAATGACTCCTATGAGTGGGTCGTGGCCGTTCGCTCAGTGGGGAATCAACATCATTGGACATCTGCCTACAGGGAAAGGACAGGTGAAGTTTGTTGTTGTCGCAATCGATTACTTCACTAAATGGGCCAAGGTTAAGCCCGTGGCTAAGATAACCGAACAAAAGTTGATCCACTTTCTCTATAAAAATATCATTTGTTGATTCGAGATTCCGCGCACCATCGTTTCTGACAACGGCAAGCAGTTCGACAATGATAAGTTCAGAGGCATGTGCAGAGGGCTTGGCATCTCGAACGCTTATTCTTCGCCTCTGCATCCACAATCCAATGGGCAGGTGGAAGCCGTAAATAAAGTCATCAAGCACCACCTAAAAATGTAGTTGGAAAAAGCGAAGGGCAACTGGGCTAAGGAGCTTTCATTTGTCCTGTGGGCATATCGGACCACAGCCCAGTGGTCTACTGGGGAGACCCCCTTTTAACTGTCCTACGGCTCGGAGGTGGTCGTCCCAGTCGAGATCGGCCTCCCGACCGCTCGGGTCAGAAACTATCAGGAAGATCAGAATACAAAGTACATTACAGCAAGCCTTGACTTGCTCGAAGAAGCTAGAGATATCACCCGACTTCGAGTCGCTGCTAGGCATCACCAAGTAGCACGATTCTACAACTCAAGGGTCAAGACAAGGCGATTCTGTCCAGAGGACTTGGTCCTCCGTTGCGTCTTTCAAAATACGGCAAAACCGGGGGCTGGGATACTCAGGCCCAATTGGGAAGGGCTCTATCGTATGATCAAATCAACCCAACTAGACTCCTATCACTTGGTAGACCTTAAGGGACGTCCACTCCCCCATCCCTGAAATGCCGAATTCTTGAAGATATACTATCAGTCAAAATCTACCAGCCATTGAAAGCCCTCAATAAATGTACTGCTCGGAGCTACTAGCCTTTTAAGGCCTCTAATAAAAGTTCCTCCTTTCCTACATCTACTTGTATAATCTACAAACAGAAGAAGTTACCTCTCACAAGCAGATGGTAACTTAACGGACCGATCCCCTTTCAAGAAGGGGTCGAGACGTTAAACCCATGAAAATCTACATAGGGATGCCCTCACACGCAGGGGAAAAGCCCAAAGACAACCTGAATATTCCCTGAAAAAGGGGTCGGCTAGTCACGCAATGACTCATTTACGAAAACAACTGAGTGTGCCATTCGGGGGGGGGGGGTGGGGTTGGACCCTCAAGGGGTCAGTCCTTAAACATTAACATCTAAGAATCATCACGATAATCAACACACGCGAACAAGTCATCGGCTAGTAATCATCATCGATCAAAAAAAGTAATCATAAAAAAATTCATCATCTAGAATTGTATATAAAAAAGAAAAAAACATAGGTCTCACTCCCTCCGAGTAGAGGGACCAGCTACAGAGCACCAAGGTTCGGCGACAGGAGGGGCGTTCTTGGGCTCGTGTGCTTTCACCAGTTTGGCATCATCGACATCACCTGCTGATAGAGCACCAAGGTTAAGAGTTGGATGAAGCTTTCGGACCTCGACCAGGCAAGTATCATAGCTTGTATCGTATCCGAAATAATATAGTTTATCTAGCTCATTGGCCCTCTCGGCAAGCTCCTTATAAGCTATCACGGTCGTAGCAACCTGCGAAGCAGCTCGAGCTTCGAGCTCACTTCGCAATCTGTCTTAATCAGCAATAGCCGCGACCCCGAGAACAGCCCGCTGCTCAATCAACCCCTCAGTAGCTTCAAGCTTCACCAGCTCGAGTTGTTTCTCCAATCATGAAGAGTCACCCACTGCATCCTTAACATCGACCTTCAGAAGTCTGACAAACTCCTGGAGATAAATGACTTGGGATTCAGCTACGTCCACGCGAGCTTGGAGCTGGTTGACCTCACCCTAGAGCACAAGCTCCCTCACCCGACCCTCCACAACAGCCTTCCTCAGTTCCTCTTATTCCACAACTGAAGCTTCGAGCTCCTTCTCGAGCTTGGCCTACTTTGCTTCTTGTTCTGCCTTCTCAACCACAAACTTAGCTCGCTCTGCTTCGAGCCGTTCCATCTCCTTCGGCCTCTCTTTCACCTCCAGCATCATTGGCAGCGACTGGTAGTATACAACCGTATAATCTTTCATGAAGTTAACGTGGCACCAGGAGAGTGTGTCGGCTATCTGCATCTCTGGAACATGCTTAACTACCCAAGGGTTCAGCTGAGCCATGTGAAAATCAAGGGGTAGGACCCCTAGAGAGGGTGCGAAAGCTCCTCCCCTTGGAGAGGGTGCGGAAACTCCTCCAACCCCGCTGGTCGCGCAAGCTTGGGCAGTCGCTTCAGGTGTGTTCAGATACTCGACGAGGACGCCACCTTAGCTGACCAAGGGCTTAGGCTCAGTAGCAGCAAGGGGGACTACAGATCTTGGAGGGACAACTACGCCAGGGGTCTCCCCTACAACCTCTCTCTTTGCCCCAGAAGGACCTGCAACCGCTAAAGGGGAAGCCTTGGGGACTTGGTCCTCCGTAGAAGGTGACAAGATAGTGATAGGTTCAACTCTGGCAGGAGCCTCAATAGCTGGAACCTTAGGAGCAAAGGTCGGAGCAACGGCAGGAACAGCCTGGGCTGAGGCAGGCTCGGTGCCAGCTGGTTCCACAGCTGGGGCGGCCTCGACCTCGGCTTTAGAAGCCTTCCTCTTCCTCGACGTCACCTTCGTCCTTAGTTTAGAGGAGAGGACGAAATCCATCGGTGGGCGCGGGGGCCGCCTCCTCTTTGAACCGCCTGTCTCCATCCCTGTAAAAAAAGGGGGAGAAAGGAATCAGCCCAGTAAGATCCGTAGGATGGATGAAGGTCAGCGAATTAATCTCCAAAGACCCTAAACCCACTTACCCAAGGCAAAGAGAGTGGGCCGGACTATGCAAAAGCCGGACGATACCAAATTCTCCTGGTTGATGAGGTTAAACCAGGCACGCTAGTCTGCAAGGATCACTCGGACCTGCTGCTTATAGAAGGTGGAGAGGTCAGGGGCTCCCTTCGACTGAGTTGTAAACAGAAGTGATGTATTAAAACATGAAAGGATGAATCAAGGATGCGATACGACTAAGGAAAAGTGCCTAACCTGGGTAGGCAAATTTGGTGGGGACTCGGACCCGCAGTCCGTCCAGTTTAGAGGTAGGGGCCTCCCATTCCCCCGAGGCCCAGAACCACTTCCCCTTCCAATCTTTGTTGGAAGAAGGAAGTTGCGTTACTAAACCCGGGATGCATGGAGGCCTAGCCGAGAAGTACCACCAAGCCTTGTCCAATCTGTCGAACTTGGCCATGTACAAAAACAGGAACTCTTCCGGCGTCAACCTCTGGTTCCCCACCCGATGCCAAAGGCCAAAAGTGGTGGCGAGGATCCTCCAAGAGTTCGAAACTAGTTTCCTGGGCGCGATTCTTAGTTGCGTTGTCAACTCGTGCAAGAATGGATGGATGGGAAATTGGAGACCGCACTGGAGGGCGCAGATAAAAATGGCGATCTCCCCCTCAACTGGAGAGCCTACTTGGTCTGTGGGGGTGGGGGCTCGGATATGAACTGAGTCAGGGATCTGGTAATCTTCACAAAGCTAAGCCATCTGAGACTCGACCAGGATCGAGCCCCCAGGAACTAATGGTTTTGATCTCCCTCTTGAGGGACTTGCCTTTGATCGCCCAGCGAGATCTCTGAGAGTCCTCTTTGGCCTCTTGCCTTAGCTTTTGGCCCTCTGACTTACGGTTCTTTGAGCCGGAGCTAAAGTGCTAAGGGGTATATCCTCGAGAGGACCTTTGGACTCCCTAGATCTCGAGGTTGAAGTCTCTGGTTCGGACTCTGAACCAGCTCCTTGGATCGAACTCATCTCGTCAGAGTCGCTTGACATAAAGGAAAGATGTTTTAAGTGTTGGAGGACTTACAACGTTGCAGGCGACTCCTTCCGGCAGAAGTTCTACCAACTCCGACGTCTTCTACTAGGTTGAATCTCCCCTCCGATGGTCGGGAATCCTTTATTCGGCGATAAAAATGCTTTCTCCGGTAGAAGGTGATTTCTGGCAAAAGGCGATTCGGAAGGAAAGAGCGGAGAAAATGAGAACGCAATAAGTGTCAGAGCGAGGAAAGAAAGGGTTTATATAGCCGCCTCATTTCTCTGCACCATCATTGCAAGCGGCCATTCCAGAAGCCGATGCGACTCGGCACTAGTATCAAGGAACACGTGGAAGAATGCAATACGTCCGAACCCATGCTTCGAGATTGGTATTTCTCAGCATTTAATGTCATTAAAGACGCGGGCGCTTCCTCGCTCCTCTGACACACATGATGTTGTTTCCTTCATCCCACCGTCTGTAAATTGTAACTGTCGTCATTTGTCCTTCATTGAGAGGATAGAAGCTGAAGGGATGTGGTTGTTACGCCACACACAAGATCAGAGATTCGCGAATCGCATTAAATACGTCTCGATCACTCCAATCACCATCATGAGCTAGGGAAGGGAGACGTCATTTCATTTCCTCGTGTGTTTACTCTCCAAATCCGAACTCAGACCTAGAGAGTAGGGGGCTTCTGTTATGAGAGAATTGTGCAAGGATAATCGAGATCAGCCTGAGCTAGACACCTCGGATGATAAGGCTTCGGAAGGAGAATACAACATCAAGGGCCAACTCCCAAGCCACGACTCGGAACCGCCATTCTAATTTGCCAATGTGGACCCTCGTCCTCATCCATAGGGGAATGGTTGAGCTGAGCCCTGATCTTCATCCTTAGTATTGATCGACAAATTTTGATCCCCATAATCTATCGACGAACTCCGACTACTAGTACTCGACTTCACGTATATACGATCCGAGGCCGAGTCAGAGTACAAATACATCGTATGTCGAGGCCGAAGCCAAGTTAAGGCATGTATGTACTATGCACGAAGGCCGAGGCCGAGTCTAGGCAGGAACACATCGTGTGCCGAGGCGAGGGTACTCTACACGATGAGCTCGGATATCGACCTAGGTGCGAACGTGACAGATGATCTCGCCTAAAGATATGCGCCATTAAGACAAGATACGTCGCACGACACAAAGATTACGGATAATATCTCCACGATCGTGGAATCCCGTTGATTGAGCAAATCACACCGATATTGACAAACGTGGATCGTTTAATCCACAGGTATAAAGACCAGAGGACCCCATAGCTACAGATACCTAATATCTCACACCCTCTCTCTATATACGACTTAGAACCAGAATCCCTAGCCTGACTTAGGCATCGGAGGGTCCCCCGGCTTAGCCAGGGTCTCCTTTGCTCATCCTTTTATGCAGGATCAGGTATCGTCGAAGGTTCGCCGCATTAAGTGGAGGGTGGTCCAGATTTTGACCTCAATAAAATGAATATAATAATGACAACCATTAGTTGAAGCAAGAGATATCAGCCACCAAATTTTTGATAAAACTAGTCGTAAAAATAGTAACAAATGTCATTATTTATAAGGCCCGTATCCTAGTCCGTACTGTTCTGTCAATTCCCGTGATCCTTCCCGTCGAATTCCGGCAACCTGCGACCTATAATCAACGTTTGCGCATAACCCTAAGTCATATCCCGTAGATTTGAGTCGGCTTAATCCGAGACTTGTACCATTGCGACCGCACTATCACTGTGGTTCCAACGCTGCGTCTCGCATACCGATCCAATACCCTGGCTAGGAGAGCGTTCAGTTCGAGAAAAATGACGCGTGTTGCAAAACTCAAGAGAATCTCTACGACATGTCACCTCAATTAATCAATCAATCCCATCAAGGGTCAAATACATCATCACCTCACACTCATCCCCAAGCAACCTCATAAGTCAAAAAGTTCTTACACAACCTACCCCTAAAGTCAACAATCTCTTACACACCCATCACTCACCACATCCATCACTCCATCACCCATCCCTCTCTCTCTCCTTACAACCCTCTCTCTCTCATTTCTCAAGCTCCATTCCAAGCAACCAAAAACACCACACGTCCAAGCTTCCCAAGCTCTCATGGAGGAGCTTTAATGTGGCCCACTTCCCACCCTCTCATCTCTCATCTCAACCATTCAAACTCCATCTCCTCCGTTAGGATCGAAGCTAAGGAGCAAAGGAAGCCAAGGGAGCAAGAAGAAGACGGTGGGTGATCTTAGATCTTCATCTCTTTAATTGTTATGATGTAAGGGCCCGCTTATGGTGGGACCCACCTTGATGTAGACTTTATATCAAAGAGGGGCCCATAGTGGCGAGGCCCCTCCATCCTCTCCGTTCTCTCTCTCTCTCTCTCTCCATTATTTTTTTGTGTATGATGGCCTGTGGCCCACTTGATACATGACCTTATCCATGCCATCCATTGAGTGGACCCCACTGTTTTTATGGGTGGTACGTGCCATGGGCAAAACACAAATATCAGGCTAATCCAAAATAGGTGGGCCATGTGGGACCCACCTTGATGAGGTGTACATCCACACCGTCTGGGCGGACGCACCAGTGGAGGGTGCAGCTAACAGTGAAGTGTTAACTGTCAGTGGGTGCACTAACGTGGGGAGTGGTAGCAATGAAGTGTGGACTGACGTGGGTGCACAAACAGCAAAGTGTGTGCAGACGGTGGGGTCCATGGGACCCACCCACGTCAACCATCCATTTTGGTGGGCCACGCCACACGCATGTGGTGCATCCATCGTCCAAGGATGGTGGGACCCAGATCCATGGCTCATGTGGTAGGCTGAGTGAAAGATACCTCATTTCAAAGCTAAGGTCTTGGCACGATTTCCTAGTGCAGGTGGCTACAGGGAGTGTGAACTGACGGTGGGGTCCATGGGACCCATCCACGCCGTCCATCCATTTGGAGTGGGCCACACCATCACGTACGTGTGGTGTCCACCGTCCTTGGATGGTGGAACCCACCTCACGTGTGGGGTCCTCCTTGATGCACATGACTGTCCAAGCCGTGGATGGCCTGGATATTGATTTATTATATAATATAATATATATATATATATATATAATACTATATCTGGTAGGTTCCCACATGGGGACCCACCTGCTATGATATTGTATATGTAATATAATATAATATATATATATATATATATAATCCTATATATGTAGTTGTGATATTTATATAATAAATATATATTTTATATGTAGATACATAAAAGCTGCACAGCAGTAGCTATATCCATAATATATATAATATATATATTTTATTTACATACATAAGGGTGGGCCCTACGTGGGACCCACCTCTACTGTTCTTTAAAGAAGCCTTAGCTGCATGTACCACAGATATATGTCTGCCCTGTGACCTGCCACTGTACACAGCAGCAAGCTCTGTGGGTCCCACCTCTTCCATCCACGCCGTCTATTTATGGGACCCACCATGATGCTTGTGTCGTATACAAATCGTCCAACCATTTGTGAGATCATTTTCAGGCATGATTAAAAGAATGGGTAAGATCTAAAGCTCAAGTGGAGCCCACCATTTAAATAGTGGACAGTGACGTCCACCGTTGGAAATTCTAAGGACCACAGTGGTTCCCACTCAAACTAATATTTGGTCTTCACTTCATCTATCCCTATGTTAACTTATGAATAGGTCGGGTCTCAAAAAAATGCATAAGGGCGGGCCCGATTGACATACATGAAGCCCATTGGTAAGGCCCATTTGAATCGGCCCATTTGATTCGGCCCATCTGAGTTGGCCCATTCAAATCGGCCCATTCAATCAGCCCGATGCGATGTATGTGAGGCCCATGGGCGAGGCCCAATGTGATGTATTCAAGGCCCATGGGCGTGGCCCATTGTGATACACTGGAGGCCCTCGTATGAAGCCCAATGCGATGTATGTGAGGCCCAATGTGATGCATGTGTAGCCACCGCGTTGCGTATAAATCCCTTATGTGGGCCACTCCTTGGGAGCAATGTTGGTTAGATGTCCACATTGAGGGGCAATGATGGTTAGACGTCCTCATTGTGACCTTCCCTTAGGCCTTGTTAGGCCCATTCTCTTCGTGGGTTAACCCAAATAAGTGGGCCCCATTCACCGTAGACGGATGACTCTCTGCTATCGGATTTGATATAACCACGGCTAAGTGCCGATCTTTATACTATGGTTGATCGGTTGATCATTTGTGGACCCCGCTTTATTTATCTGCTGATTATCGGTGCCGATTATCGAGGCCGACACCGATTATCGACCCTGATTAACGGTGCCGATGATCGACCCTGATTACCGTGCCTATTATCGATGCTGATTATCGGTGCCGATTGTCGTGACCAATTTGCCGATTCCGATTATTGATCGATTTCGATTGTCGTGGCTGATTGCCGATTAGCGATCGAGGCCGTTTACCATGACCGATTGCCGATTTTGATTAACGTGAATGATTTACCGATTTCGATTATTGACCGATTCTGATTGTCGTGGCCGATTGCCTATTAGCGATCGAGGCCAATTATCATGACCGATTGTCAATTTTTGATTGACGTGACCAATTTACCGATTCCGATTATCGATTGATTCTGATTGTCGTGACTGATTTGTCGATTTCGATTGTCGAGGTTGAGTATCGAGGCCGATTCCGAATGTCGATTCCAATTGTTGAGGCCGATTCCGATTGTCAAGGCCCATTGTGATGTATTTGAAGCCCATGGGACGTGGCCCATTGTGATATATTTTCAGCCCATATGGTGAGGCCCGACTTGATGTATATTAAGCCTGTGGGAGTGGCCCATTGCGATGTATATTAGACGCGTGAGATGCGACCCACTTGATGTATATGTGGCCCATGAGTGAGGCCCATCGTAATGTGTATTAAGCTCTTGAGTGAGGCCCATGGTGTTGTATATTTGGCCCTGGTATGAGGTCATGAGTCCACTGTATGTTAGGCTCTATATGGGCCATGCATTGGGGGCAATGTTGGTTAAATATCCATATTATCGAGGTTGATTGTCGATGCCAGTTATTGATACCGATTATGAGTATGTAACCGCATAGCATCATGATACATGCCCATACACATCATCTGCATGTTTGTTATGAGATGTGGTTGATCATTGTATATGTCATTAGGCAGGTTGTTATAAGACTTCCTGATAGACGGAGGTTATCTCACATGAGTACACGATATGCGCAGGATTGGTGTATGACTGGATTGTATGACTCATGCATCTTGCATTGTGTGTTGTGATTACTGTACGCCCTATCGACATCAGGGTCGTAACCTCCACAGGAATATCGTGGATGGTCAGATGGGACACTAGAAATGTTTGGTTCGAGCATCGGGCTGCCATAGATGGCCCTAGGTAAAAATCCCTAAAACCCTCTTGGTACCAGAGGACGCCCCAACGTCGAGACCGAGTGAATGTAATGAGCGCCGGAGTGCCGAATACCAGGAGGCTGCCTCTCCCGCTGTGTCATGGTCGGTTGGGAGGAGGTGTGGCCTTACCCACCCGAGGGAGTAGGCATAGCTAGGCTTAGTTTAACTAGCTCGAGGAATGGGTCCGCTATTGACTAGCCGAGTAGGTTTTGGCAGACTATTAGCCAAGCGGATAGTGAGATCTCTTCCACTTACCCAGTTGTGCGCTTGGTGGGGCGACAGGTGGGGTGGAGTGTACTAGACCCCGGTGATGATCCCAGAAAGGAACCGTACTGATATGTGGACTTATTGAGTAGGAGTTGTATACTCATGCATTTGTTTCATTCACTATCCATTCAGGCTGGTGGTGCGCAACTAATCGTTGTGTACCTTCGCATGGCTAGGATTTCGGTTGGGCGCACGACTAACCTGAGATTAGGAGTTCACCACATTAATTCTGACTATCCAAATTTAGGTATGGGACTGGTTTAGATAGAAGTCCCTTCTGATGGACCACATAGCCTGCGATGCTACGTACTATCATCCCGACTTCACTTCAGCTTAATCATTTCATTCGCACCTCATATTACATTGCATCTACAATACTTAGCATTTTGGGTTGTCATGTTTCTGCATTAATATGACCATTAGTACTCATGCCTTGCATCGCATAGCCTTGGTACGGCTGATGGCACTCATAGACTTATCAGTATATTTTCGCTTATTTCGTTATTGTTTGATTTATGGCATTATATCCTCGACATCTAATATTTGGCTCACTTTGACTCATCATTTGCATAACTGATTTACATTGTGTACCCTGATATTGTATGACTCATGGACTGATCAGTACTTCCGCTTACTCTGATATTGCTTACTTGACACTTATCTTGTGCACACACTTTCACCACTCACTAAGCTTTCTATAAGCTTATGCACGATAGACGTGTGCAGGTGGTGTCAAGTTGCAACAGCATTGAGCTTGGAGTGTGCAGCGGACTTATGGAGCTTTGATTTTTGACATATATATTTCCCTTTCAGCACTGTATTCAACTGTTTATATTAGTGGATATGTGATGATGATGTTGCCTTTGTGATTTGGGTAAACTTATGGTTATGCTTATTATAAGTTAAATGTACATTAGAAAATCCACCTTGTAGGATCCCAGGATCGAAATCTGGCGTATAAATGATGGGAGCCGAGAATGGGGTATTACGGAGGCTGTCGACACCGGATTCGGCGATCGGGAATTTTGTAAGCCCGGTTTCCGAGTTTGGGGCATGACATTATTGGCATGGGAAATTCTTGGGACATTTTGATGTTTTTCTCGTGTTAATGTCAGGAAATATTGCTAAAAATAAAATATCTAAATTTTTTTTATAAATTAATAAATGATTTTAAAATTCTAAACTTTTTTAAAAAGCAAATTTAATTAAACTTCTAGACATTTATTTTGTAAAAATCACAATACTTTTACGATCTCAGTAGATTATTGTGACAATGTCAATTAGTGAATTTTTGTGAAGATATTGCAAGATTTCAAAATCTCGACCACATTGGTTGGAGTAGTTGTAAAGAAATGTAAGAAACATAACTAGAATAAGAGAATAGGAGCTTGGGACACTTAACCAATTGAGAAAGGGACCCTTCCAAGCATGAGTAAAGACATTATGTGATAGCAAATGAAAAATAATACATCCAATTGGATTTCTAAACTGTTGATGCCAAACATCAAAGGAAGCTCCCTCACCTACCAACACAGGCAGATGATATTTTATTTCCAGGCAGTTGAATCAGTTCACCTTCATTTCTACTACACAAACAGTAGCTTCCCCAACCACCGATAATTAATAAAATAGAGATCATTATATTTGGTAAATTGTCTAACTAATAACAAATTCTTAATAGTATCCCATAAATTCGAACAAGAAGAGAAGACAAGTTAGGTAAAACAAAAGAATTAATACGACAAATCGTAGACCATTGTTCTGATATTCAGAATGAGTGAAAGCTTGTTAAGATCCAACGTCATGTGATTAATGGCCCACAATCGATCGGGAACCAATTTGGGTCCAATAATGTTGTTGGAGCAGGCTACATGGCAGCACACTAATGAGAAGAGTCGCTTACCTTAGACCGAGCATGGGCTGGAGTATTAAGCTCAAGGGATGGACTCGGGTTTGAAATTTAGGCCTATTTGGGTTTGGATGTTGTACAACAGCATATAAGCCTGCCTTGAGACCAACCCATTAGGGTTTGCAAGGACAATTTTTAGTATAGACAATAAAAATCCTTATTTACTCATGTTACTGCTCCTCTCTCTCTCTCTCTCTCTCTCTCTCTCTCTCTCTGTACAATAGGACTAACCTTTTAGCTCAAGCTCAAGCTCGGGCCAAGCTCGCATTGGACTACTTTGGCTTGTATGAGCCTGAGCTAGGCTCAGGCCTACAAATAATAATGTGGGGGGTCCGGCTTGGATAGAGCTTGGTGCACCCCTAACTCAGCCCATTGACACCCCTAGTAGTGAGACTACCACAGCCACAAATTTAACAAATGGGATGATTTGATGGGGTAACTGAAATTATGAGAGCTGTTGTTATAAAGGAACATGTCGGTCACAACCCTATCCATATCATCTAAGACATCATGGGCCCACCATTTTGCTAAGACAAAAGACAAAAGAGACATCAGTGTTAGGGCCATGAGATTGTTGTGAGGTGTTCCTCTTAACTAAGAAAGTGACCATAGAGATCATCCAATAAAATGAGTTTGGGCCTAGTTATGACGGTGCTGACCTTTGCGTCGGCACACCGTACTCTCGACCAAATCCGCTCAACATAAAGCGGGGATCCTATTATGAATAGAATGTCCAACACCGACAAGATTATGAGAAATAATTTTACTAATGAAATATTTTGTTTTTTGTTAAGGGCCCGTTTGGATACCACCACGTAAGTACTTTTTCTACTTACATCAATAGATAAGAAAAGTTACTAGCTTATTTGAGATAAATAACTTTGGTTTATGATCAATTATAAGTAACTTTTTTTTACTTACATCATTATATAAGTTACTTATTTGAGATAACTAACTTTGGTTTATGATCAATAATAAGTAACTTTTTTCATTTAAAGTTACTTACGGGGGGTAGGTAGGTGAGGCAATCGCCTAAGGCCCCCTAATTATGAAGGCCCTATATTATAGCAAAATTAAAATTTCTTAATTTGAAGGTCCTATATTATAGTAAAATTAAAATTAAGAATAAGAAAAAAAAGCCTAAATTTTTTGAAATAAAGCTTATTGACAAACTTACAAAATAGGAACATTTAAAAATTAGTTTAAAATTTTAAAATTGAAAATAAAAAATAAATCCTAAAAACTAGCACTATCAATAATAACAGTCTAACTCTATCAGATGCGGATTTTCTGTGAAAGCCTTTCGCAGGAAGTTCCTGCACTGAGAACCCAGGTGGGGCCCATTGTGATGTTTTTGAAAAATCCTCCCCGTCCATCTGTCTCGTGAGTTCATTTTAGGACATGTTGCCAAAAATTAACCGTATCCAAAGCTCAAGTGAGCCGAAAATGTGATAATTAAACGTCCACAGTTAAAATATTCGTGAGGTCATAAAAGTTTTGATTCATGCTAATGTTTTTGTTTTCAGTTCATCCCAATAGGAATGACGTTATTAACGGTATGGATGACATCTAAACATCACTGTTGAACCCAAGAAGGTTTCAATGGTAGGAATTTCCCTAACTACATTTTCCTTTAGTACGGCTCATTTGAGCTTTGGATACGGTTCGTTTTTGGCAACATGTACTAAAATGAACTCACAAAATGGATGAACGGGGAGGATTTCTCACAAACATCACAGTGGGCCTCACCTAAGTTCCCAGCGCAGGAACTTCCTATGAGAGGATTTCGCAGGAAATCCACATCCAACTCTATTGTCTCTTTTCAAAATAATAGCATCATTCCCAATAAATTCTTCTCCTAAAACCTAGGACCATAACTACCTACTTTAGTGATAATTAACTTCTCAAAAAATTAAATTCTAACGTCAATTTTCTAAATTAAATTCTAACTACATTTTTCTAAAAAGCCTCAATTTTATGAATTGCCTAAGGCCCCTAAAATGTTGAGCCGGCCCTGGTTACTTATGGGGCATTTGGATTGTAAGTTACTGAAAATAAGTTGCTTATGCCTTAAGTAGCTTATCTTAGTTTCTACTTATTAAGTTGAAGTGTTTAAGCAACTTTAAGTGAAATGTTACTTATTATTGATTTTAAACCGAACTTATCTCAAATAAGTTACTTATCTACTGTTGTAGTAGAAAGATTAACTTATTTGATAATATCCAAACAAGCCCTTAATCACTTCAATTTAATAAGTAGAAATAAAGATAAGATAATAGAGTCATAAATAGCACTTATCTTAAGTTATGAACCAAACACTCCCTAAGATGCGATATTTGAGATTTTTTACAAATATTTTACCCTTTTTATATATTACTGTTGTTCTTAGTGAAATAAATAAGTTATAGTTTCTATATATTATTGTTATTCTTAATGAAATAAATAAATTATAGCTTTACTATGCGGCCTCCGATGATTACCATTCTTATATATTATTGTTATATTAATGAAATAAATAAATTATAATTTCTACCCTGTAAACTCTTATGGCTTAATAAATTAAAGTGTACTCATTTTCGAAATTGCAATTGAAGATGATGTTACATTAATCACCACAAAAAAGAGGTGAGAACTCGAGTCCACAAAACATCCGAAGGAGTCAACAATCCTACTTCTCAAGTGAGAACATCATCTGAGAGAGATGAGATGGTTCAACTAAGAAGCAAAAAGCACTAATTGGATTGTTACGGGGAAACCAAATTAATAGAAAGTGGCTTTGTTTCATCATCTCTTATCTAAGAAGATCGAGTTCGTCGATATTAAGAAAATTTTGTAATCATCCATTAATTAGACAATTAAGATCGCACTATGATTGTATTGTACCCTATTTCTGGTCATTATGGGGTAAGCCAATAAGAGGGCGACAAGTGGCATTACATAAGAAATAGGTGGATGAAAAGATTTTCAAGATACTTGGAGCGTTTTTTGCGGAATCATAGCTAGTGTAAATTCAGTTTTATACATCAGTAGATGGTCGACCAAGTGATGTGGTCGAGTTACTCAAAAGCCTAATGAGCGAAAAGAGAAACGTGATCGAGCAATTTAAGTTACAAAAGGCAACAGAGAGGAACAAAGTTTGGTCGAGAGAAGGAAAACAATCATTAAAAAAAAAAAACGTAACAAGAGAATGATCTAGAAAATGTTTTTCGACTACCGTAACCATGGCAATAATAGAAGAAACATTCGAAAGAACAACTTGTGCGAGAAATCTATAAATAGGAGAGAAAATCTACGGAGCAAGATATCATCAATCAATCTACAATTGTTAAGAGTTGCATTCTTACAATTGTTTTTGATGATCTATTGTGAGTTTTTTCTTTTGTTTGATTGCACTGATGTTCTAAAAAGTAAGGAAGGCACAAAGCAACCCATCATTGGACAAAGAACCCCACCCTATCATCTAATCATTATGAAACTTTGTAACCACCCTATCATCTAATCATTATAAAACTTTGTAAGTGGTTAAGTAAGTGACTAATTTTCATATTAGTTCATGTTAGATGTGTTTTCTTATTTTGACAGTTGGGGTCAAAGTTGATTGGTTTAGATTGAACCGCTCTATTAATTTTGGCACACCCACACATCTTACACGTGATAAAAAGTAAATTGAGTATCCAATAGATTACAACATCTGTTTTGGGGTCAATCAACGGATGAGCCCACGGGATGCTTGGTTCAGATCATGATATACATGTGCCATGTATGTGGTACACAATCCATGTGCTCTGATGCTCTGGCAGAGTTTGATGCTCCATAAGCATCCACACTTAAATTTTACGGTTTGGATATGTGTACCTACCTCAATCAAACAACCCAGATAGTAGGTCCCATTGTAAATGGCTCGTAGATGGATATCAAAGGAATCGTTAAAATGAAAAATATTTAATCGTCCAAATTCAATAAACAAATATCTAATAATCATAGGTTGGAATCATGTAATCGTATTTTGTTTTTGGTGTGCTTAAGTTAAGAGCATTGTTAGAGCTGGGCAATCCTGACCCGATCCATTGGATCCAACCTGATCCAACCAGATCCGAACCGATCCGACGGCTTGGATCGGTGCAGATCGAGTAGGGCAGTACAGATCCTAAAGCTTTTTGGGTCGAGTTTGGATCCATACCTACCTGGACCGATCCGATTCAGAATTCGATCCGGAGTGAATAAACCACATGCATTTTCATGATGGGCCCCAAACAGAGTTTACACAGTATGATAAAAGCCAGAAGCGGATTTGCTGGTGTACCACACACTAGCTATATAACTGCTATAGGTACATGTTATGTGCGAAGACGAGTATGGCGCTCCTTGAGCTCCGAGTTGTATGAACGATTCAAAGGAGATCAAAGTTATATGGGCCCCACAATGATGTATTTATTATATCTACACCGTTCATATATTTTTAAAGATCATTATAGAGCATTATCCAAAAAATGAATAATATCTAAAGATCATCTGCACCACACCACAACTAGCAACAGAGAATGATTCTCACTGTTAAATAATTCTTGTGGTGCACTTGATAGTTAGATTTGTCTTATTTTTTATCTTAAGCCTTAAGACGAGCTCGCCAAATGGATGGACAGTTTGGATATAACACATACCCCATGATTAGACCCACAAAACTTGCCAACGTCAATACAGCAAGTCACACTGTGCACAGACTTGTGCGAAAAGCATGTCACTGCACTTTTTGTGCAGTGTACGTCAACACTATAATACATCTGATGAAAGCGCGGATACAGTTCTTTCAGAGCCATGTGGGGGCCCACCTTGATGTATATGTTTTATCTAAGCCATTCATCCATTTTGACATATCATTTTAGGCCTTGAGCACAAAAATGCGGTATATTGAAAGCTGAAGTGGACCACACAACATGAAACAGTTGGATTAAATTCATACGATCCGACTCCGTTTCCCTAACCAATTCAGACTCGGTTCGGGTCAGGCCAACCATGCATTAGATCGGTCCAAGTCAGGTGACTTGAACTCGGTCTCGGATCGGATTGAGTTCAGATCAGGCCATTGAAATTTTGGATCCGATCGAGTTGGACCCAATCCGAACCGATGCCCGGCTCTAAATTTACATTGCACACGAGTGGCCTCTGGAGGGCTATACAAGGAACTTACCGGCATCTTTGCAGGCGCATACAAGCGCTTCCAGTTCTGAAAAGTCGAGCCCTTGGTTCAGTAATCCATACCATTGGTCTTTTGTGTCCCACCACCGATGGACAACTGTAACCACTTTAACAGGCATTGAATCGACTATAAGGACCTTTTATATATAATTTCATCGTACCCTTGCTGATGGAAGGGAGGAATTGGACGGTACTCACCTGAGGCACCGTAACATGAATAGTATCATGATCTAGTTTGTACGTTTAGGGCGCATGGTTCGGGAATGCCAGCCGCTGATCTAGTTTGTACGTGTATAGCCCATGTTTCGGGAATCCCAACCGTTGATCTATTTTGTACTTGTATGGCCCATGGTTCGGGAATCCCAACCGTTGATCAGTTCTCACTGAAACAAGAACTAAATGCTTCCTATAAATTTATGTACAAATAAAACTGAACTTGGTTTCGTGGTGTAGTTGGTTATCACGTCAGTCTAACACACTGAAGGTCTCCGGTTCGAACCCGGGCGAAGCCAATTTCTTTTTTAAGCCGTTTATCTGGAACAACCTAACAAATTAACGGTTCAATACAAAAACTTTTCATCATTCGGTGATCCGGTCCGTTGACCAAACTCCGTGGGGCCCACCATGATGTATGTTGTCATATCCACGCCGTCCATTCATGTTACCAGCTCATTTTAGGGATAAAATTGAAGCATATCCAATGCTCAGGTGGATCACACCATAAGAAACAACAGGGCCACAGAAGTTTTGTACCAACCTGATATTTGCGATTTATTCATCCCTGTCCGTGTGACCTTATGAACAGGTTAGATGACGAATAAGCATAGTTGTGGGCGCTAGGATGGTTTCAATGGTGGATGTCATTATCCCATTATTTCCTATGGTGTGGTCCACTTGAGCCATTGATATGCTTGAATTTTGGACTCATGCCCTAAAATGAGCTAGTAAAATGGGTGGACGGTGTGTGGATAGAACGCATAGACTACGGTGGGCACCAATGAGTTTACTAGTGTACTGAGTTACTAGGGGAGGTGGATTAGGTTGTGTTGCAAACACCACACCCCGCAGTGGGCCCACGCTGATGTATGTGGTTTATATCCACAATACCCTTTTTTTCCATTTCATTTTAAGCCATGAACCAATAAATGAAGCAGAAGCTCAACCGGACCACATTACATTACCGGAAACAGTGGTGATTGAAGGTCCACCGTTAGATATATACTTCTTGAGGGCCACAAAAGTTTTGGATCGAGCAGATATGGGTATTTTTCATTCATTCATATCTTTGTGAACTTATCAACAGGTAGTATAGCAAATAAACATTACAGTAAGTCCTAAGAAGCTTTCAATTGTGGGTGTTATTGTCCTCACTTTTTCCTGTGGTGTGGTCCAGTTGAACTTCAGATTTATTTCAATTTTGGATCAATTTCTTAAAATGAACTGGTAAAACGGATGGACGGTGTGGATATAAAATACAAACATCAGAATGGGGCCCACAGTTTGCACACCACATAATCCGTGAATGTTACTCTACCGAATCGCGACTGTCCATCACAAGCACACCGTGGTGTTTACGTGCCATCCAATTAGTTGAAGCGAATTGCGTATTGAGTAAACTCCATGGAGCCCACCATGATTTATGTATTTTATCCACTCCATCCATCCATTTTATCAGAATTCTAGGTCTGGAAACCAAAAATGAAGCATAAGAAAAGCTCAGGTGGACCACACCACAAGAAATTGTGTAAGCTAAAAGTCTACCATTGAAAATTTCTTGAGGGCTACATAAGTTTTGCATCAAGTTGATATTTGCATTTTCCCTTCATCCATGTCTGCCTGATATTATGAACAAGTTGGATGACAAATAAACATTATTACAAGCCTTAGGAAGCTTTCAATGGTGGAAATCATTATTTCTATTGTTTATGTGGTGTGGTCCACCTGTGCTTTGGATGTGCTTCAATTTTAGGATCAACCACTAAAATGAACTGGAAAAACGGATGGATGGCATGGCTAAACCACAAACATTCATGGTGGGCAACAGAGTTTACTCATTATACAATTCGATTTCACATGTACGAGACCTTTATCCAAAACTTATGTGGGCCACTGAAGGCTTCAGTGGTCGGGTGTTCAATCCCCACTGTTTCTTGTGGTCTGGCACACTTGAGTTTCAAATTTGCCTAATTTATGGGCTATTTTCTTAGCATGAGCAGGTGAATTTGATGGATAGAGCCGGTGACCCATGAATGTTGTGAGCCTCATGGGGCTTAGTATAACGTCTTGTATTTTTGCTATGTGGATTTCATAAAGTTTCAAATTTATTTTCACTATAATTAGCTTACGGAATTATTTATTGACTTTTAACACTTGATATTAGCTTATACATGAGTGTTACCATTAAAGAACTGCACGAATTCAATTAATTAATTGTAGGAAACTAACGAATTTGTTTGATCAATTAAACCCCATGTCTTATCTCGTGAGTTATTCATATAAGACCCAAATCTAGCCAACTCTTTGCTGACTAATGAAGATAGTCATAACTAAATAAAGATATACCGAAAGCCGAAATAACTAGGGGTCAGATCTTAATTACCAAACAAAACTGACCCGATTACTCTTTTAGGCTAAGAACAACGGTTTAAGGTGCTTAATATCATATTGTCATTTCCGCTAATTACGAATATACTACACTATGGACTTAGCTAATCCAAACCTTAATAATCGCGCACAAGAAATCTTATTACCTAATTCATTAAAAAAATGTTATAACTATCCAAATAAGCTCTAAACCACTCGTTAGTGGGTCACTAAACCCAATACTATAGAGAGATGTTTATCTTACCGAGCTTGACGTCCATCGTAGACATCAAACCGAGATAGCATTTCAAATCGCTTAACTTGAACTCGCAAGGCCAGTGAATGAGATGTATGAATTGTCACACTCCAAACTCGGAAAACAGGCTCACAAAATTTATGATCGCTGAATCAGGCGCCGACAGCCTCCGTAGTGTCCTATTCTTGGCTCCCGGCACTCATATGTCAGATTTCGATCTTGGGATCCTACAAGAAGGATTTTCAATATGATTTTTTTTTTTGTAATGGAGCATAACCACAAGCATAACTAAGTCACAAAACAATATCACCACATATCCACTATATCAAAACTTTAAGTACAATGCAGAAAGGAAAATACAAGGTGATCAAAAAGCTCCAAAATAATCTGATGCGTGCTCCTGCCATAGCGTTGCTGCGATCCAACATCACCTACACGCAACGGTCATGTATAAGCTTACAAAAGCTTAGAGGGTGGTGTAAGTGTGTGTACAAGGCAAGTGCCAAGCATACAGTATCAGAGTAATGCAGAAAAATTGCTGATAAGTCCATGAATACTATGAGCTGTACCAAAGCTATGCGATGCAAGGCATAAATGCTATCGGCCATACCAAGGCCATGCGATGTGAGGCCTACGTAGTTAAATGTCATATGTGAGATGTAATGCAAGCATGTCAGTCCTCGTCAAATACATATATCAGTACAGTTTTCCTCTGGGATATCACCGGGGTCTAGTACACTCCACACTGACTACCGCCTCCCTAGCCCCACAGTCCAGCGAGTGGAAGAGACCACACTATCCGCCTGACTAGTAGTCTGTCAATACCTACCTGGCTCGTCAATAGCAGACTCATTTGCGAGCTGGTCAAACTCAGTCTAGCTTACAACCCCCTCACTCAGGCGAATAAGGCCACACCCCCTTCCAACCAACCACGACACAGTGAGAGACGCGGCCTACTGATATTCAGTACTAATGCACTCATGTATCCACTCGGTCTAGACGTTGGATCATCTCCTGGTACCAAAAAGGTTATGAGATTTTCACCCAAGGACATCCTATGTGCCCACAGTGTTAGAGCCAATATTTTCGATATCCAATCCAGGCATCCACGATGTGCCTGTGGAGGCCACGACCTTGATGTCATTAGAGTGTATAATGATCATGTCGCACATATACAAGATGCATGAGTCACACCGTCCAGTCATA
Source organism: Magnolia sinica (assembly GCF_029962835.1). Taxonomy (NCBI): domain Eukaryota; kingdom Viridiplantae; phylum Streptophyta; class Magnoliopsida; order Magnoliales; family Magnoliaceae; genus Magnolia; species Magnolia sinica. The sequence goes on from NC_080578.1 coordinate 92,926,549, forward strand.
TAGCAATCCTGCGCGTACCGCGTGCTCATGTAGGTAACCCCTATCAGTGAGTCTCATAAATAATCTGTCCAATGGCATATGCTATGATCAGTCACTCCTCATATCAAACATACATATGATGCGTATGGGCATGAATCATGAAGTTATACTAAGCATGTTATATGGTGATGAACTATCCTCACAATGAAGATGGGCCTAGACGGCCTACACGCAACAAGTATGGGCCTATCAATGGGCCCTAGGGAGAGTTACAATGCGGACATTTAACCATCATTATTCTTACAATGTGGGTGTCAAACCATCATTGCTCCCAAGGCATGGCCCGCCATAAACATCATTACATAAATTATGGTAGAATCACACATTGCAATGGGCCTTATATACATCCCATTGGGCCTCAACCCATGGGCCTCAAATACATCAAATGGGCCACATCACGTGGGTCTCATATATATTAAGGTGAGCCTCAACAACGGGCCTCATACACATTAAGGTGGGCCTCAACAACGGGCTGCACCGATTACACCATTCATCTATTATTAGAAATCTTTTTAGAGTATTATGCAAAAATATGAATCATATCAAGAGATCATTTGGACCATACCACACATAACAGTGGAGGTAATGATTTTCCACAGTTAAAACCTCAATGGGCCCATCATAACATTTATTTTCCATCTAGCCAGTTCGTAAGGTCACAAGGACCCGAACTGTAACACCTGGTCCATTCGGTACTATTTTCCATGCTTGTGATGATTGAAGCCCTTAGCTAGACATGAATTGATCATTCATAGTACATACCCAACTGACCGGAACCCCAAGACCTTGAAGCCTATCTCATATCGACCGCCCCATCGCCGCGATCGTGGAGGTACCACCCGTGCGTCGGTATGATACTCCGTTAGTGAGATACGCCGTGAAGAATAATAAGTGTATCATGTGCACATGGCACCATGTATTTTATTCCACACATGTGCACAACACATGTCAAGCACACATGTACATGCCACACATGGGTGAGAGAATCTCTACCCATGTGTGTGATGTCACATACCTATACCTCTTCTCTCTCATGTGCATAAAAGTCAACCTTTCTCCATACCATACACTATGCATGACATCACCACACCATGCCATCCCATGCTCCTTTAATCTACCATTAATTGCAAAGCATGAATTAAGTACCATAATCCTAGCCTAAGCTAATATTAATCACATTAGCTTAACTTAACCAAAATTTTATCCATTTTTTTATAAATACCCCTCTATCCCTTAGCATTTCACCATTTTTCCATAAGAAGGAGAGAGAGAGAGAGAAAGAGAGAGAGAGAGAGAGAGGAGTGATCTTAGTGGGCCATCAACTCCATCAATCCCATACCTTTCATCCATCTCAACCATCAATTCCATCCCTTCCATACATCTCAACCATCCATCTAATTCATCAAGGTGAGTACACCCACTCTACTCTTGGTTTGTTTATTTTTTTAATTATTTGTATGATTATTAGTGGAAATGATTTGAGAATAATGATGTGATCAATGGTGTGGATACATAAGAGAGTACATATAAATAATAATAATTAATACTTGTGATGATATGATGATAAAGATGTGATTAATGGTATGGATGCATGGAAAAAAATAATAATAATTTATTATAGGCTTTATGTGAGACCCATTGATAGTGGGCCCCACCAGAATTTTGTAGCCATCCAAACTGTTCAAGTATGGCAATTTGGTTAGCCACACGCTCACACATGCACACGTGCATACACACCAAAGAAAAAAAAAAGAAAAAAAGAAAGAAAGCAGGCGTCCCGCCGTTTGAAAGAAAAAGAAGGGAAGAGGTGTGGGTCCACAACGGGCCCCACCCATGATGTATGTATTAAATCCATGCCGTCCATTCAAATTTTTAGATCATTTTAGGCGTTGAGCCAAAAAATGAAGCCAATCCATTTCTCTGGTAGGCCACACCATCAAAAATCATGTGAAGACATACTAAAACATATAAAAGTACTTGCTGGGCCCAATTAAAATTTTTATGCATTTGAAACTTGGATTGGACGCTCCACCACGTGGAACACATACAACAGATGGACTGGATCGTCCTGTTGTGGGCCCCATATATGAGAACAAAAAAAACACAAAACAAAAAAAAAAAAACAAAACAACTATCTGACGCTGCAGCAAGCAGCGTCTCTGTTGACGCTGCAAAGAGGTGGCCCCACCACAGGCCCTAACTTGATGTATGTCGAACATCAGCACAGTGAATTTGATGGGTACCATCTTAAAAATGGGTCACGCCAAAATTTAACCGTACAAAGAACTTAGGTGGCCCACACCATCTAAAATAATGTGCAGACATGGCTAAACATATAAAAGCACTTCTAGGCCCCACCTGAAATTTGGATGCATCTGAAACTTGGACTGACCCATCAACCACGAGGGACACACACAACAGTTGGACTGGATCGTCATGTTGTGGGCCCCATATTTGAAATAATAATAATAATAATAATATATATGCCGTCAGCGTCTGGATGACGCTGCACCAAGCAGCGTCTGCTGCTGACGCTGGAGGAAAGTGGGCCCCATCACAGGCCCCACGTTGATGCATGTCGAACATCAGTACCATGCATTTCATGGGTCCCGTTTAAAAATGGGCCACCTCCAAATTTCAGCCATACACAGAACTTAGACGGCCCACACCATAAAAAAATATTAATAATAAATAATAATTACAAAAAAAAAAGATTTGGATCAATCTGATCATGAGGTATGTGTTATATCCAAACCGTCCATCCATTTGACAAGTTTGTCTTAAGGCTTGAGAAGAAAAAAAGAAAAAAAGAAAGATAGATCTAACTATCAAGTGGGCCACACTACAAAAGTGGCAGGGATTGAACGTAAACCATTGGAACCCTTTTTAGGTCAGAAATTTTGAAGCAGTATGAAATTTGTTTTTCCCCTTAATTCAGGTCTTTGTGACCTTATGAATAGATTGGGTGAGAAATAAATGTTATAGTGGGCCCGATGAATGGTTTAACGGTGAAATCATTATCCTAATTGCTAATTGAGGAGAGGTCCAGATAATTTTTGGTTATGATTCATTTTTGGATAATTTTCTAAAATGATCTCTAAATAGATGAACGGTGTAGGTATAATAAATACATCACTATAGTACACATGTAACTTTGATCTCCTTGAACCATTCGTACAACTCGAAGCTCGAGCATGTAAAATCATGTGTTAGGTCCACCTGAAAGTTAGATGTATCTGAAACTTGGTCTGACCCCTCAACCAAGTGGGACACACATAATGGATGGGCTGGATTTATAAACCATACCTCTGCGGGCCCAACAAATAATTATGAATATTTAAGGGAGGGTAACCCTCTCAACTTGTGTGTGGTATGACCCACTTTGATGTAGGTGTTATGCCACTTAATCCACCATGGTTATGACATAATTTATATTCAAGATCCTCATCGTTTATTTATTTTATCAATTCCTTTGACGGTATGTTACCAAGACTCAGGCCCATCCAATGATTAGATAGCCATTTATTATGAAATAATGTAAATTGAACTCTCATCACAAAAAAATTTATTATGGGTCATCCTGATGATGCATTAAATATTCAACCCATCTAGCCCATGTACCCGGTCCCCTCTAGGGCATTGTCCCAAAGATCAGTCAATCCAACCTGAATTGGACCACACAATACAAGGCTGTGAGAATAAGGACTTAACTATTGAATCCAACCTAAGGCCATCATGGTGTATCTATTTAATCCATGCAGACCATCCACTTCCTCATATCATTTTAGGACTTGGACTAAAATCAAAGCAGACCTAAGTTGTAGGTGGGTCACACACAACTCAACCTCATGGGAAATCCCCATGGACTCTACTACATAGGACCCATTATGAATTCCATTGATATGTGAGCCCAAGAATATTAAGGCCCATTTTGAGTGAATGCCATGTGGGCCCATCAGTGATAGCCTTGTTTGGGCTAACCATTGGGCCTCTTCGATAAGAGTTTGTAATTTCCATGTGTGGAATGTATGACGAACTGGTATTGTAATTTTCGAAGTAATGATGATTAATCCTTTAAATGGGCTGATTGTGGACATCCCTTGATCACTTGACACTCTGGTTAGAGTACGGCCCCAAGTAATAAGATCATGATACTTGTGTTTAAACCCTTAAAAACATGTTTAATTATAACAAATATATAAACTCTAGTGGTGTGAGGGTGTGATATTACCTGTTTGGCCCATTGATCATGTGGGTATTTGATGTATGTATAGCCACCTAATCATAGGCAATGGTGGAGAACATGTAGTATATGTAGTCATCTAACTGTGTGAATATGAAGTACGTACAAGGCCACCTAACCGTATGAAATCAAGTGGCATTGATGACCATTCAACAATGTAGGTTTGTACTTATCGACATAGATACCACCACTTGAATTACACATAACTAAGTTGTACACTAAACCGAATATGATTTAGGGTTATATTACCCAAGCTAATGCTATCAAGATCCTGGATTTTTATACAATGTGATCTTTAAACTATAAATGGTATGATGAAATGTGGCTCTCGACCCTTAATCATGTGACACCGAATATGAGTCATTATCTATGTGACGTGTGAAGTGGTTGTAGTATAAGACTTATCATAATTGGTGTAGCCATGTATTCGTGGCCTATGGGCAAGGCCCATTGAGATATATTTCCGGTCCATATGATGAAGATCATTGTGATGTATTTTCAGCCCATGTGATGCAGCCCATAGTGATGTGTATTAGGCCCAGGTATGTGGTCTACCTGTGAAATAGATTTGAGGCCACTTGCAATGTATTCGAGGCCCATGGGTGAAGCCCAATGTGATGAGACTCATGGGCGTGGCTCATTGAGATATATTTTAGGCCCATGGGTTGTGGCTCATTGTGATGTATTTGAGGCCCATGTGTAGAGCTCACCTCTTGGGTATTTGAAGCCCATGGGTCGTGCAGCCTGATGTGGTGTATTCATGGCCCATGAGCCAAGGCCCATTGCGATGTGTAGTGCACATATGATACGGCCCAATGTGATGTATATGCGGCCCATGAGTGAGGCCCAATGCGATGAATGTGCGGCCCTTGTGTGAGACCCGAAGCGATGTATCTGAGAACCGATGTGGTGTGATTTCACCATGATGTATGTATTGATATTTATGTGGGTCATTCCTTGGGGACAATGTTGGTTAAATGTCCACATTGTCGAAGCCGATTGTTGAGGCCGGTTATTGATACTGATTATGAGTATGTGACAGCACAGCATTATCATACATGCCCATATGCATCATCTGCATGTTTGTTATGAGATGTGGTTGACCATTGCATATGTCATTGGACAGATTGTTATGAGACTCCCTGATAGGCGGAGGTTATCTCACATGAGTGCACGGTATGCGCAGGATTGATGCATGACTGTATTGTATGACTCATGCATTGTGTGTTGTGATTACTGTATGCCCTAGCGACATCAGGGCCGTAGCCTCCACAGGCATATTGTGGATGGCCAGATGGGACACCGAAAATATTTGGTTCTAGTATACGGGCACCATAGATGTCCCTGGGTGAAAATTCCTAAACCTCCGAGGCCAGGAGACGCCCCAACGTCGAGACCGAGTGGATACATGAGCGCCTGAGTGCCGAATACCAGGAGGCCACGTCTCCCACTGTGTCGTGGTCGGTTGGGAGGGGGTGTGGCCTTACCCGCCCGAGGGTAGGGGGCATTACTAGGCTGAGTTTGACCAGCTCGTAAATGGGTTCGTTATTGACGTGCCGGATAGGTATTGGCACACTATTGGCCAGGCGGATAGTGAGGTTTCTTACGCTCACTTGGACTGTGCTGCTGGGAGAGAGATAGGGCCATTTGGAGTGTACTAAACCCCGGTGATGATCCCAGAGATGAACTGTACTGATATGTGGACTTATTGAGCAGGAGTTGCATACTCATTCATTCATTCATTCACTATTCACTCGGGCTGGTGGTGCGTAACTATTTGTTGTGTGTACCTTCGCAATGGCCAGGATTTCGGTTGGGGCGCGCGACTAACCTGAGATCAGGAGTTTACCACATTGAGTCTGATTATCCAAATTAGGTATGGGACTATTTTGGATAAAAGTCCCTTGTGATAGACCCTATAGTCTGCGATACTACGTACTACCATCCCGACTTCACTCCAGCACAGTCATTTCATTCGCACCACATATTGCATTGCATCCTCGACATCTAATATTTGGCTTTTTATAACTCCTCATTTACATACTGATTTATATTGCGTACTCTGATATTATATGACTCATGGACTTGTCAGTATTTCCGATATTGTATAATTATGGCATGACAATATGATGATGATGATGTGATTACGGATGCATGTAATATGGTTATGGCTGTGGTATGATTTCCTTGTAGCATATTTATCTTGCCTGCATGTAGGACACACTGCACACACGTGTGTACTCACTAGGCTTTTTGCCTAAGCCTCCTATTTCCCATTTTTTTCAGGGTTGGAGTAGCTTGGAAGACTTAGCTTTCTCGATGCATTGTATCTATTCTTCGATTTGGCAATATGATGTTACGTATCTTTTGTAAAGCATTATACTTATAACCATCGGGACTTATGATGGAGAGTGTTGCTTGGTAGTTTGATCATGGATCTTCGTGCTCAGGTATTACTATGTATATAAATAAAAAAAAATTCAGTCAAAAATCTTCCTTGTGGTGTGCCGAACTCAGGACTTGGTTTATGGAAGTCGAGTGCCGAATTCGGGGCATCACGGAAGCTGTCCGTCCCCGGGTTTGGGGCGTGACACGAACTGAGAGGAAAAGCAATATTATATTGGTCCAAAACTTCTGGAATCCAAAGGGTTTCGATGGTAGACATTCAATCCCATTGTTTCTGCAGTGTAGTCCACGTGATACTAGATCTGTCTTATTTTTTTTTTTAATCTCAAGCCTTAAAATTATCTTTCAAAATGGTTGGACATTGTAGATACAACAGATGCATCATGGTGGGTCCCACCGTCCAAGGTCTGGATGATGTGGATTAGACCCACACATGGGGCAAACGGATAGACGAATTGCACATACATCACGGTGGGGCTTGCGGCTGGGACCCATGGTCCCTGCCCTTTTCCAAAACGCTGTTGCAGCGTCCTCTGGATGACAGCAATAGTAGCGCCTGCTGCATGATTATTTTTTTATTATTTTTTTATTTTCTTGAGGTTTTTCTTAGGTGGGGCCCACATCAGGAGGATCCAACCCATCCGTTGGATTCTATGACTCATGACAGACTAAACGAGCCCAGTATTCAGCATGTTTGGTGAGTAGAAACATCAAAGTAGCCCCTAACAGATTTTAACGGTAAGAATCATTGTTTTCTATGATACGGCCTGCCAGATAATCGAATTGGCTTCATTTTTTGGCTCTACGTCTAAAATGAGCTAGGAGATAGGATGGATGGTGTGGATTAGATCCATACATTAAGGTGGGGCCTGCATGAGCGGCCCACTCAAAAATTTTGAATTAAGCTTATATTTTTGTTTTTTTTTTTCACATACAATGTCCAGACCCTGCTGGGCGGTCTGGACAGCAGACGCCCAGCAGGTTCTGGGCTGGCCCATCTGACCATGCTGGGGTCCACCTAATATTTGTATTTTCCCATCATCCAAACCCTCCAAAAAGGAGGTAGCAAGGTGGGCTAGTCCCCATGTTTGGATAGCCATGTGGTCCATGAGATGGACGGTCTGGATATCACATACACTCATCAAGTGGGCCACAAAATATGGGAAGGGGACAGAGAGAGAGAGAGAGAGACATGCAATGGTGGAGATTCCTTCTCCACCAAAATGGAAGGTCTAGATGACCCCTTTCAAACTAGAAAAGTAAACATCATGATGGGGTCTATGGAGAATGGCCCCATCATGGAATGATCATGTGAATCATGGTGGGTCATCGGCCACATCTAGGGTCCAAAGTGAGATCCATACCATCAATCGGTAGGCCTCACTTGGCCCATCATCAAAATATGAAATCTATGCCTATAAAATACCCACCATTTGATCTTCTTGGTCCGACGGAACGCCAAACTTCTTGTGTCTCACTTTGATAGAAGATGATGAGAATTGAAGGGCTAGGATGATGGATCTTGTGGTAGGAAATGAGCCACACACAACACACTTTTCTCTCCTTAGAAGTGCTTGGACGTGCACCTTTTTTTTTGGTTGCTTGGAAAATGTGAAGAGAAAGAGAGAGAGAAATGGTGGTTGTAAGAGAGAGGTAATGGTTGTGAGTGGTGGATGTGAGTGATAGATGTACCTGACTTGAAAGTTGACTTAGGGTAGGTTGCTTGTCTTAGAGAGAAAGAAAGCATGAGTTGTGTACTTTGACTAGTGATGGGATGTGTACTTGATTGATTGATTGATTGATGGGATGGGTTGTAGAGATTCTCTTGGGTTCGTAAAAACACGGCGTTTCTTCGAGATAAACACGGGCCCACATCTCCTAGCCTAGGTATCGCATCGATGTGCAAGACGCGGCGATGGCGCGATCGCAATGGTATAGTCTCGAATTGAGATGACTCAGATTTACGGGATATGACTTAGGATCGCACGCAAATGTCGATTATAGGTCGTGGGTTACTGGAATTCAACGGGGAGGATCGCGGGAGTCTACAGAACGGTACGAACTACGATATGGGCCTTACATGAATATTCCTGGAATTAATCAAAAACTTAAGTTAATTGTCTGTTTCCAGTCTTTGCCAAAGTTATGGCTTTCGGACCTTTACATAATGACCAAATTTAAGGACCGATCGATATTATTAACCTGCTCACATCCATATACTTATATACGTGATTGATGTTCCATTACTGTCGATCTGAGTTAGGGCCTTCCTAGTTAATTGGCATATTCAATTATTGGCTGATTCTGTCCAAACACAAATCGCCTATTGAGACACTAATCATATAGCTTAGATTGACCTGTACACCTCCCAGTAGGTTCCATTAGTTGGAAATAACCTTCCTTCAAGTTATTATAATGAACAAAAGGGCCATTGTGGCCATTTGTGCACAATTTGGCATTGTAAATACCATATCAATTCACACCCACTCTCCCCATACGAATTTATACCTTAATCTTGAGAGAATGAGGAGAAAGAAGAAGATAAAGAGAGTGAGAGAGGGATCGATTAGAAGAGGTTATTCTTCTCTCCTTTGATCATCGTTATAGTCGCAATCGAAACCTTCATTAGAGTTTTCCTGATAACAATTGAAGGTAAGATCCAAGCTTTACTTTTAAACTCTAGATCATGCATATCGATTTTCCCTTCTCACATATCCTTCATAATTGTTTATGTTTTAGTGGTTTTTTTCGAAACCGTAACCCTAAAAGTGCTAAGTCAGGCGAATCATCTTAAAGGGGAGAACCATTATTCATAGGTCACCGTTTATCAACCATTAAAGGTCTCAGTTAATGATTACTTATTGTGAATGGCTCAATACATGATAATATATTTATATTTTGATTTTAATTTCAAATCATGTTATTACATGCTTATTGATGCTCACATGTTTGATGAAATGCCTGAATGAATAAGTTGCTGAAGTTAGGGTTTATGTGTAATCTCATCATAATTGTCTAATGATTAGTTAGTCCTTATTGGGTGATTAGAATTGCTTATGATGTTAAGTCAATCAGCAAATCGTCCAAATTAAGGGGCGGCCCGAGTTAGGTCGGTCACTTTAGGCTTGTTTGATCGACTCGGGTTGAACACGGACAACCGACAGTAGCTGGATTACGCAGGATGCTTGCACCTAATACCGGTTGCGTCAGGGTTCTCTTATGTCGATTAAATTAGTCTAATAATCAACTGATCATGTATGTTCACAATATATGACAACAACCAATTGAATTTAGAATTCCCTATTTACATTGAATGAGTTTACTTATAACCATTAACGATACGATCCATAAGACTTATGAGCCGAGCATGGCGGTATAGGACACCGTGTTTATGTTATCGGCCTATACTGGGTGATGAGACTGCCCATAATGTTTGTTGATTAATATTATTAACAATTGCTTATTGTATGTGTTTAATTGAGAGTGATGAACCCAAAAGGAATCAAGGGACACAGGTAAGGAGTCGTTTCAGCCTTTCCGAGCCTAGTGATCCAGTTGAGACTGATTATAGAATGGAGGTACTCTGGCTTCGCTAACATGCTAAATGAACAAGACTTTACTCATCTAAACATTCATATCAATCGCTATAACACCCTGTACTTTTCAGTACTCGGGTGTTACTTTGTAACCTAGCTTAGTATAAGTAGAAACCTAACTTATCAAAACAATTACATTCAATCTAGTCTAAATCTGACCATTCGATAACTATCCACCCATATATCGAGTTATCCAACCGTTGATTTTGAAAATAGAACATCAGACCACTAATCCACCCATGAATCTTCATCTAGATGAACCCTAGGACCCTAAAGACCGTTGGTAGAAATCTCCATCCTTAAATTAAGCAATCCGACCATTGAATACTTTAACCATCTGAATTGTCAGATTCATCATTCGTCAAGCCCACCACATTAGATTGGGGCTATCTATCATTAAAATACACAAATTAAAGTATTTGAATGCAAGTTTAACCTCTATATTTCCCTCAGATAGTCTGTGAGACTCTTTAGGAATGAGATTGATCACATTCGATAGCTATCCAACCGATATATCGCTTAATATCACCATCTGAACCATTAATGATCGGTTCTGGAATAATTTAGTCGTCCAAACCCATAATCGTTTGTTCGATTGAGTTGTCGAGTTACTAAATATGCTCTAAATTAAACTACAAACTCTGATGACCATTGACGATCTCATTAAATGCTATCTGACCGTCAGATTGATCATAATCTTTAATTAAAAGGCCAAAACTCAAACATAAAGCCCACCTAAACTATAGATCTACCTTGTCATTGGATGTGACTTATAAAAAGACCAGTAGAGCTAAATAGATGGCTCGGATTAGTCAAAATAACATTGTGGACCCCACACTCACGATGTGAGTGTACACCAGTAAGTGCACACGCTGTGCACCGGTCTGCAAATCTGGTCAAACAACCATTGACCTGCGAATACCGGAAAATGAGAAAACTCCTCTCGTTTTCCCACTGGCTCCTGTTTAAACCGAATGTGTCCGTTTGCGTCAACTGTGGCCCACCATCCAATCACGTTTGAGAGATCCAAACTGTCCATCAAGTCCTGCTATGGATTCTGAGCAAAACCTTGAAGCATGTACGTGTGAACGTGTCCAAACGTGCGAGCAATCCTGTCTGCAAGGAACAAGGATTCGAACGTACATGGGACGTTTGATCCAAATCGGGCCACTATCCCAGTTCGTATCATTGATCTGAGCCATTCATCATGTAGCCTAAGAGACTTTAATCAAAACCCAAGAACTTTCTACTCCTTATGCACAACCTTGAGCGGAATGTGAATTATGTAAGGTGTTTTTCCAAAAATCAAAAAATTCCCGCTTCTGTCTCTCATTAGCTGGCATTACATGCGCCTCCTCATCCTCAAATCCTACTGACACACGTAAGCCAATCCTAGCCCTCAACTCACTCTGCGCTCTAGGGCTCCCTTAGCAAACAAAGAGCTGCCACAACTGAAAATTGATGAACCCATGAGTGTTCATGGTTGTTCATCCAATTGGTGGGTGCCACAAGATCTTTGAGACCCATCTGAACCATCCAATGGCCTTAGACCCAAAGGTTAGCCACCCGGTTTGGTTTCACCATTAACAAAGCCGTCATCTTCCCCGTTCAACAGAAGAACCCATCCTCTAGGATGGGCTGTATTTGACTGATCAAGGATGTCCATCAGGTAGACCCATATATCAGAAATCCATCCAAGTAGTCTAATCACAACTTTACGAGCATGATTCAGATATATTGTTGTAAAAACAACTCGGATTAAACAGCTGAAAACTGTAACTAATCCCTTGATTAGTTACAAATTTCGAACCATCTAGAACGGATTAGAAAAGCCTTATAAAGGGGTTGCCTTTTGGGGCATCCTTTCAGAAAATGGAAAGAGAGAGAGAGAGGAAAGAAAGTGCCGCACCAAACAGCCGTATTAAGCTGACTCGACTCGGTGCGAGTCACTGCAAGTTCAGGCCATGTCCAGGGTTTCACCTGGTTGTCTCCAACAGAGAAATAGAAGGAAAAGGAAAGAAAGAAATGGAGAAAAGAAAGAGAAGGAAGAGAGAGCGGGTGCGTGTCGTTGCCGCACCAACTCAACTGACCAAGTCTCGCATCGAGCCAAGCTACCGAATCAATTGCAGCATTTTCTCCGAGTCACGGTCTGAGCGTAGACCAAGTTCAAAGCCTGCAAATGCCTGAAGGAAAGAAGAAGAATAGGGAAAGACAAAAAAGTAAGAAGGAGAGGGAGAAGAAAGGAGAGCAGGACGCTACTCCTCGCTGAGTGACTATCGAGTCGACTCATTGAGATTGAGTCGGGTCTGTGATGCAGTACCGTGCCACATGGGGTCAACTTAGCTCGGTTAGATCTGAGTCAGGCCAACTCGGGCATACGTTGTTGGACCATGGCAGCAAAGGAACAAGGAAACAGGGAAAGGAAGGGAAGACAAGCATTCAGAGCACTTCCTTTCTTGAGCATCTCTGAAACAAACCCAAGAAAATAAGACATTTCTCTCTCTCCACGGATAGACCATCTTCATTCAATCCATATCTTCCTGCATTTTCGATTTTACAAATAAATCCATTTTCTCATCTGGTTTCGGGAAAAAAAAAAAAAACACCTAAATTCCCTCATTTGGGTCATCTGGTTTTTGAGTTTTATTTCATGGGGTTGAAGGAGAAATAATGGAGCTTCTGTTGATAATCGTCTGCTTGGATGCTTCTCCACCCTTCTATTTATGAATCCAAGCAGCTCTGTTGCTGATGTTCCTTTTTTCTGGTATTTGGGTCTCTCCAATCCTTTTGTTTTTGGTAATTTCTGGTCTAGTTGGAAAGACAAAAAAAGAAAAGAAAAGGGGAGAAGGGAGAAGAACATAGAGAGAGAAGGGAGAATGAGAAGAAAAGAAGGAAAAGAATGAAGAGGGAAGTCAAGCCGAGTTGACTCAGTGAGTCGACCCACTGTGTTAAGAATGAGTTAGGCCAAGCATGGATTGAGTTACACAACTAGGTGAGTCGAGTCTTAAATTCTAGTCGAGCATATTATTGTTATTATGCCTGTTAGTATATTAATATTTTTAAAATAACAATATTATCATTATTATTTTCTTTATGGGGTATCATTATCATTGTTAATATGATTATTAACATTACTTCTTAGTAGACTGTTAGTTATGCAAAAATAGTATTAGGTGTTGTGGATATATTAATATCATGAATTCTCATTATTAATAGTATTAATCAATACTCTTAATATGAATACTATTCTATTCATTGCATAAAAATTAGGATTCGAGTTTTAAAACCTAAAATTTGCACAATAAGACCCTAAACTTGCATGAACTAAACCATAAGCCTTAATCTTAACTGTGCAAGTTTACTAACAATGAAATCTAACCCCTCAAATATTCTAATTTTATTAGATTTTGATCCTAGGCTGTGTACAATAAACTCTAGCATCATCGGGAGACGAACCAACTCTTAAAAGGTGAGATCCTTTAAGCTTTTCTACATCGAGATAATTGACTTGTTTATTCACTTTCGTTCATATATCTTATCGACTGCTTAATATGGTTGGTTGCTCATGTGGAATTCGAATGTTATAAATAGTTGTGAATTAATTTTAAAGTCAAATATTTGAATATGTGATGAATTTCAATTATCTCTATCTTGTTTTAAGGTCAATACTTTAGCTAAGCATGTGTTATCAACATTATACGTACCAAATTTATTATTTATGATTGCTAAATGGTGTTTTTAGGAAATTCTCGAACTAGTGGCCACCTGTGTTATGGATTAAATAAATTTACATTGTGGACTTATCATCTTATGGATCAATTACACCTATATGGCTTTTGGAGAATAATCTCTTCTTATCGTACCATTAAATGGAATATTCGGTCCTTGCGGCTTTTATGGAATAATTGCCCCACGTGGCTTTAATGGATTATTCTATATAACCTTGCGATGGTAAGTTTCACTCGTTGGGCTACGATTGGCCACTAGTTGCGTAAGTTACCTTTAAACACCCTATTTGCTAGCCTCATGAGCCAAGGATGGTGGAATGGGACATTATGCTTGAGTTGTCAGCCTATACTGAGTGACAAACCCCCCATAGTGACCTTTAAGCTTCCTTAAAATGATGGTTTGAAATTGGAATAATAATGGTTGGGCTAATCATGCATTTTCATGGCATATGGTCTTTTCCGGGTGGTTAGTTCTTTGTAGGCGTACCTTTGTGTACCTTTTCAGGTGACTAATTCTTCGTGGGCGACCTATATTATTTGATCTTTTACGGGTGATTAGTTCTCTTTGGGCATGCCTTTGTGTACTTTTTCGAGTGACTAATTCTCCTTGGGCGATCTATATTATATGGTCTTTTTCGGGTAGCTAGTTCTCCTTGGGTGTACCTTTGAGTATTTTTTCATGTGGCTAGTTCTCCTTGGGCGACCTCGTTGCATAGTCTTTTCCGAGTGGCTAGTTCTCTTTGGGCATACCTTTGAGTATTTTTCCGGGTGGCTAGTTCTCCTTGGACGACTTTTTATCAGCCGGATGTACATCTCCAGGTTTGTGAGCATGTGCATGTATCCATGCATTTAAACATGATTATCTTGTGTGATTTACTTAATGAATGCGTATCTGATGAACCTTATCTGATTTCCTTGATAATCATTATGTAATATTTGTTATATACTATCTCTAATAACTATGCTTAATTATCTTGATGCTGCGATAAATCTTGAGGGTTATACCTCACTAGATAGCCATTGACGCTATCAAACCGTACTCAGTGTGCAGGAGACGCAAATAACACGCATGCTGGCGTTCATATAGAATGGCAGGAGCTAGATGATCTTGCGACTCTTTATTCCTAATTTCAATTGTATTTAATTTATATTGTTATGTTTGTAAAGGTTAAAATATTGATTTGTATAAGTTTTTGGGTAACCACTTGAAATCTTGGTTATGTATATTTGGACTTCCTCTTATACTTGAATTGTTTCCATCCCGCTATATTACTAACTCTAGTAAAAGAAAAAAAAATGTACGTGAAATTTGAGTTACAGTTAAAGGTTAATACACGGGTTTTCCGAAAATGAGTAGTGTAATCGGGTTTCGGGAATTGGGGTGTTACAATCGCATTGTATTAGTTTAAGATATTATGATTTGACATTACAGTCGCATGATGAAAGAATATTGATATTTGTAAAATAAATGTTGAAGTTGCTTGTAAGGGAGCACTGGATTGTAAGGGCATGCATCATTTCATAATTCCATATATACATTTAACAAGAGTATTTAGAAAATAATTATTTACATATTTTATCATTATCTATGCTGATTAAGTTGATAACATGCATAAATTATAATTAATGAAACTACTGAGTTAGATAATCATTTTCACTTAGGACGGTATTTTAAAAAACTAATCAGACACTATTACTGATATAGGTACCACTCAGACCGATACATTAGACAAGACATGGTGGACCTCGTTGATGGTGATCTATACTTTCAGTTATCGGATAGGCAAGTTTAGGCTAAGTGCCTCGCTTCTATCCTTTTTCTACATTTTGAGAATTGATATTTTGGAGTCTCCAACTGGGTGGACTCCATTAATTGTGTTGTCAAATGTTTATTATGACTTATGTTGCTCTCATCTAGATGAACACCATTATTGGAGTTGTATATTTTAAATACTAGTCATATATTTATGAGTTTAATTATTTATAATTAACTTTGATGCTGCTAATTTAAAGCTACTCTAATTATTTATTATGTGTGAATGTTAATTGGATTGTGTAGTCACGTGTCGCTCAACTCGACTCGAAAAAGCTCGATTCGACTCGGTTTGAAGCTGAGTTCAAGCCGAGTCGAGCTGATTTTTTGTGCTTAAAAATGAGTTCGAGTCGAGTTCGTGCTGGCCCCTGCTTGACTCGGCTCGAATCGAGCCCATCTCGAATCAAACTCAGATCGAACCAGTTTGGTGACTCGGTTACTTTGATATTGATGTTGCTCACCAAGTGTTTGATGAAATGACTCAAAGAAGTGTGGCTGGTGGCAAGGAAGGTATATATATGAAACCAACACCCTTTTTTTTAAAATTTTTATGTTGCTTAGAAGGTCCCTTGTTTTTTTTTTCCTTGATTTTTATATTGTTCAGAAGGTGTTTGATGAAATACCCGTGTTTGTGAAAATGCCTCAATGGCGAACTTAACTCGAACTCAGCCCGAGCCGCTGATCGAACCGAGGACCAAGCTGAGCCGAGTTGAGCTAAGGTTAGCTAGTGGCCAAGCCGAGTCGAGCTGAGGCCAGCTCGACTCAGTTCGACCCGATGTACACCCCTAGTCACGTGGAAACTCGCTCACGTCCATTTTACTAAATTCACACCAAAAAACTTATGAAGGGAGTCTCCCTACTTAAATACCAATTTTGAAAACATTACACTTATGGTTTATGGGGCTACCCGTACCACTCCGTCAAAATTCTCAAACAAGCTTGCACCGTGCACAGACCAGCCTCAACAAGAATACACCCGCACACTCAAGCCAGCCATGTTGAGGCCCATCGCATTAATGAACATATCCCCACACACTCATCGCTGTAGTGGGATTTCACCGCCTATGGATACTCGAACCCTTGACCAGGTGTTGAAACTCCCGTGAGTCTAGCACCTGAGCAAAACCTTGGTAACAAGTTATTCGAGTGTTTTCTTAACTGTGGGGCCAGCTATATGTGTTGTATATCCACACCGTCCATCAGTTTTTCCAGCTCATTCTAGGGCATGTCACCCAACATCAGCCAGATCCAAATCTCAAGTGGACCACAGACTAAGGATTGAATTACCACAATTAAAAACTTAGTGTGCCACAAAAGTTTTAGGTCAAGCTGATATTCATGAATTCTCTTCTTCTAAGTCTGTGTGACCTTATCAATACGTTGGATGGAAAATAATCATTACAGTGGGCCTTGGGAAGTTTTTAATGGTGGGCATTCAATGACCCCTGTTTCTTATACTGCGATCACTTTAAATTTAGATTTGCTTCATTTTTTTTCTGGAACATGCCCTAAAATGATATGGAAAAACTGATGGACCGTGTGGATATATAGTAACTACATTAAGGTGGGCCCCACAGGAAACACCCACTAACGGGTTTCCCAGGTTACGCCTAATCCACTCGTTGAACTACGGCCCACCTATACAAACTGAAAATCCGACCGGTCTTTGCAAACTCTAGGCCTGAACATTGTATGATACCTACGGTCGACCGGAATATGATCAATCCTGACCGTTCTTGTAGCGGTTTCTATTGGGGATGGAACATGTTTCAAGGCCTCTCAGCCAATCCTGGCCATAACTTACCCTTTCCCAAACGGATGGGACCACTTATAAATTTTTCTTCTACTGCCACAGTTTTGCAGGCCACTGATTGAATGACCAGGATCATCTAATCGACGTCTATTTTGAACCGTTGATCATCCACGGTGCAGTCGATGGACAGTCCCAGATGGTAAGTCACTCAGCCACGTTTACTGTGTAGAGATCTGCTTCATTTTTGGGATAGCACCGTAAAATGAGCTGGCATAACGGATGGACGGCGTGGATATAAAATACATACATCAGGGTGGGCCACACTGCACCTGCCACCAGAGATATCCCTGATGGGAGGCTTCCGAGATCAGAATTTTTCATTGGACGAGCCACACTGTGACCTGATCTCCTTGGCCTAAAATAAAGCCCGAGGAGTGAAACGTCCATAAGATCCAAAACAGTGTGTTCCACTTGATAGCAAGCTCAGATGTCACACACGTGTTCCATCTTCGCACGTATGCTTCCTTGTGGGTGGCTGGCCAACGCCCATGCCCCCCTCTAGAGCTGGGCATGGATCGAATCGAGTCAGACCAAGACTTATCCGGTTTTGAAAATAAACTTGACCTGACTCAGTACAGAGTCAAGCATGCCTGACTCGATCTGAATCCAGGTCTGACTTGGACTAATCCGGATTGAGTCTAACCCAGTCACAAGTACTAAGTTGGGTCAGGTGCATCAGGCATCCACGGACTAAAATCACAACTCAAAACCTAGATTCACTTGCTAGAATTGCAGCCTCTCCTTCAACTACATGGCATCTTAGATATGAAACTTAAGATATAAGTGTTTATATATACACACACACACACGAGTCGAGTTTTGAATTAAGTCGAGTTAGTACCGAGTTAAAATTCGGGTCGAGTCGAGTGACTGGATGACTCAAACTCAACTAAGTCTGAGTTTGGATTGGACAAAGTAAACTCAATTTAGATATACTCATCCACTCAATTCGGATTGAGTCGGACAAGTTGAGTTCGCCGAGTCCACTCATCTGGTGCCCAGCTCTACCCCTCCCACCTGCGGCCCCAATGACTTGGTGTTGCCCACACCGTGTGGTGATGTGTTGGTGTTGCGCACTTGAAGCCTCTTCGTAATGTATATGTTTTATATCCACGCCGTTCATCCATTTTTTTCAGCTCATCTCCGTGTGCATGCTACAGAGCATTATTCACGAGTGGCCTCTAGAGGGGCTGTGCGAAAACTGATGGGCATCTTTGTAGGCGCATACAAGTGTTTCCAGTTCTGAAACCTGGAGCCCTGGGTTCAATAATTCATACCATTGGTCTTTTGGGTCCCACTGCTGATGGACGGTTGTAACCATCATGTAATCTACCTGTTGATAGATTTATATATTTATAAACAAATAACACTCAACATGGTTTCGTGGTGTAGTTGGTTATCACGTCAGTCTAACACACTGAAGGTCTCCGGTTCGAACCCGGGCGAAGCCATCTTGTAATTTTTAATTTTTTTTTGAGCTCGGTGAGCTGTTGATCTGGAACAATCTTAACAAATTAACGGTTCAACACAAACACTTTTCATCCTTTGCTAATCCAGCCCGTTGACCAGTTGGGCCTTAGACTGGACGGATCACCCTCAGAGAACATCCCAGGTGTGTGATGATCTTAACGTTTCCATTTTTGGGTTTGTTCAACCAAGCTGTTTTCCTGTTTCCCTCAAAACTGTGCATGACCATTACCTCAAAAACAGCCTGGAAAACCAGGATGCCGTTTGGGTACTGAGTAAACTTTGTGGGGCCCACTGTGATGTATGTTGTCTTATCCAAGCCGTCCATCCGTTTTACCACCTCATTTTAGGAAATAAGCCCAAAATCGAAGCATATCCAAGGTTCAAGTGAACCACACCATGGGAAAAAGTGGGGACAACAACATCCACCGTTGAAACCATCCCAGGGCCACAATGATGCTTACTTGACGTTGGATGGTTTCAATGGTGGACGTCATTATCCCCACTATTTCTTTTGGTGTGGTCCACTTGAGCTTTGAATATGCTTGAATTTTGGACTCTGCCCTACAATGAGCTTGGTAAAATGGGGTGGACAGTGTGGATACAATACATGCATCGTGGTGAGCCTCACAGATTTTGCCAACGTACTAAGTTACTCAGGGAGGTGGACTGTGGTGGTGTGTGATGTGTTGGATACTGTGGGGCCACCTGATGATGTATGTGTCTTATAATTACATTGTCCATCCGTTTTTCCATCTCATTTTTAAGGCATGAATTGAAAAATAATAATAATAATAATGAGGCAGATCTAAAGTTCAAGTGATCACATTATTAGAAACAACGGTTTTTGACTATTGGATTGAGCTTATATTTGTATTTTCCCTTCATTCATATCTGTGTGACCTTATCAAAAGGTCGGATGGAAAGTAAACATTATGGTCGCCCTAGGAAGGCTTCAAGAGTCCCCATTGTTTCCTTTAGTGTGGCTCACTTGTGCTTTAGATCTGCTTCATTTTGTACCCATCCCTTAGAATGAGCTGGTAAAATGGAGGGACGGCATGGATATACATCAGGTGGACCCCGCGAGGTGGTGGTGGCAACACCACTCAATCTAAGTCTTAGTGGGCAGGATCCAATCTATAAGTTTACATGCCATCCAATTAGTTAAAAAGTGCTGCCCATCAGGATAAGGAGAAAAACATGTATATACCTGTGAACGCTGCCTACAAGCTTGATTCCCTTCTCAACATAATTTGTTGCGAGGAGGGATGGATTGTGGGCATGCCACTTTTAGGATAATGTGATGTATTTATGATTTTACTTAGGCTCTCTGTTTGTTTCCTTAGTTGTGCAGTTCTTTGAAAAGAGATTTGAGAGTGGTTACATTTGAAAATTTTGAGTCGCCATTAGCTGATCAGGCTTCATTGAATATACTGACAACTAGAGTTTATGGAATTGCCTTGGGGTCCAGGGATCACAAGATCTGTTGATGGCATGATCTAGATGAGTCTCAATGACAGAAGAGGAAGGGGCTAGGCACCCTCTTCTACCGCACGGTGTTCAATCTTTACTTTGCGGAGTACACGACTTTGAGGGAATTTAATTATGTAGCAGCATTATGGATCTACCCATGCTCCGCGTAATCCTTTAAGGGGACCGAGCAGGCCGAACTGAAAAAAACAAAAAAATACATAGCCTAACTTCTCAAGGTCAAGTGACTCTAAGTGGGTGAATAGAATAAGGGAAAGAATGTAGGAAATAGGAAAAGTAAGAGTACAAGAGATGCTAAAGATAATGAGAAAGAAAAAAGGAAAATCAAACACTCTTTTTATCCAAAAGAGATATTCAGATGTTTCTGATTTTGACCCTACTTCGCAGGCTTCTTCTAATGGGTTGACTTTTTGAGAGTTAGTGTTCTGAGTTAGGTAGTATCTCGGTGTTAAATTAGAATTTTTTCAGCCTTCATTTAGAAAGATACCCACTTTGGGCTACTTGTTTGGTCCACCTTACGTCTCCCCCGGCCTTCTTCTTCTTCTTCTTTTTTTAATTTTAATTTTAATTTTATTTATTTTATTTATTTATTTTTACTTTTTATTTTTTAATTTAGCCAACAGAACCTGTACCAAAACTTCTATGGGCCAAGAAAGTTTTAATGGTAGGATATATAATCTCTACTGTTTCTTATGGTGTGGCCTGCTTGAGTTTGAGATTTGTCAAATCTATGGGATCTCGTCCCAGCATGAGCAGGTCAATCTGATGGGTGAAGCGGATATAACACAAGCGTGCTGTGAGCCCTCCCGGGCTTAGGTTTAGGAGGCTTCCTGCAACACGTGGTCCAGGAAATTCTCAAACAAGACTGCACGTTAATGAACCATCGGCTCACCTCTGCAAACTGAAAACCCGAGCGATCTTTGCAAACACTTGGTCTGAGCATTGTATGATACGTACGGTCGAGCCGGTGGAACCGGAATATGATCAATCCTAACTGTTCATCTAGTGGTCTCTATAGTAGATGGAACGTGTCTCAAGGCCTCTCAGCCAATCCTAGCCGTAGCTTACCCTTTTCCAAACGGATCGGCCCATTTATAATTTTTTTTCTCCTACTGCCACAGTTTTGCAGGCAACTGATTGAATGACCAAGATCATCTAAGTGACGTGTATTTTGAACCATTGGTCATCCACAACTGGTGCAACTCAGTGGACAGTCCCAGATGGTAAGTCTCCCAGCCACGTTTTACCGTGTAGAGATCTGCTTCATTTCTGAGATTGTGCCCTTAAATGAGGTGGCAAAAAGGATGGACGGCCTGGATATAAAACACAGATATCGGGGAAGCGGATTGCGTCCTACCCACGCCCGTCTCTAGCCACGAACGGGCAGTTCTTTGGGCGAGCCCACCGTGATGTATCTACTAATCCATACCGTCCATCCCTTCTCTCATATCATTTTGAAGCATATGCACAAAAATGAGGCGGATCCAACTCTCAAGTGGACCACACCAAATAATAAGCTTGGGTTGCATTAAATGCAAGAGTCATATGTGGTGGGTCCACTTGAGCGTTGGATCTGCTTTATCTTTGTGATCATACCTTAAAATAATCAGAGAAAAGGAATGAACGGCGTGGATAAATAGATACATCACGGTGGGCCCGCCGCCATAACTGTCCGTTCGTCTCTAGAGACGGGCGGCGGTAGGACGCAATCCGCGTCCCTCTCCCGCTTCCATCTTTTTGAAGGAAGCAGATCAGGTGGTGTTGCCCACACCATGTGGTGATGTGTGGGGGCGCTTAGAGTATATCATAATGTATGTGTTTTATATCCACGCCGTCCATCCGTTTTTTCAGCTCATTTTAGTGCATGAACCAAAAAAGAAGCAGATCTGAGGCTCAAGTGGACCACGCTACAGGAAGCAGTAGTGATTGAATGCCTACCATTAAAACCTTCTTGATGCCAACAAAAGTTTGGATCAAGATGATACTTGTGTTTTCCCTTCATCCAGGTCTTTGTGATCTCATCGACGGGTTGGATGGAAAATAACATTACGGTGGGCCCTAGTAATGTTGCAATGGTGGGTTTCATTATCCCTAATATTTCCTGTGGTGTGGTCCACTTGAGTTTCGGATCTGTTTCACTTTCTGGATTCAATCCCTAAAATAATCTGAAAAAAAGATGGACTGTGTGGATCTAAAACAGACACATCCTGGTGGGCCCCACAACACCCAACACATCACCACACCACCTAATCCGCGTCCGTTTTTCAAATCTCCCACGAACACATCACGGACAGTGTATCCCGACCACTGCACTCTCTGCAACCTTTCTAAATGCTTATCCTTCTCCGTCCAACGTGCAAAAGTCCAGCTCCCATACATCTCATCTCTCATTCCTCTTCCTAAAACACTTCAATCCCAGATCGAAGCCTTCAACGGCTATTAACGATTGGGGGAGAATCAGCTCAGATTGGAACTGGATTTCGGAAAATAAAAAACCGGATTTCTCCTGTAAATGTATCGGTGCTTGAGATCGTGCATTGCAGTGTATCGAGACAGACATGGAACCGTTATCGATCTTGAAGAGGCGGAAGCAGCTTTTGTGGGATATTTTCCAATCAAATGCCCTAATTGTAGCGAAGATCTGGGAGCGAGATGGATTGTCGTTGATATGGTGGTTATCCAAGAGCCGTGGAATCGGCGGGCCCTGATTTTGGAAAGCTAGGTTTTGTTTGATCGAGATCCGTGGTTTGGACTTTGATCTCTGTTCTTCAAATTTTCTGAGCAAGGCAGCAACTTTGGTTGGTGATTCCTTTGTATACCGATCGGCTGCAAACAAGCATTCAGTTGAGGATGGTTTATGATTTCCGGAAGCGGTAATTTTGGTGATGATCGGTTGTTGAAGTTGCAGATAGAGCGTGAGTGGAAACCTCCGTGCTGCAACAGGTGCGGAATCTTTGGTTGTGTGGATGTCCAGTGTGGAAATCTGAGAAAAGTTCATCTATAGCAGTTTTGATGGAAAGGGTGAAATCGGATTTATCGAGAAGCCAGTTTTCCCACTGGTTGTAGGAATCTGGAGAACAGCAGCCCACATGTTCGACATTAATCCTCAGAGAAGATTAGTAAAGGCGCAATTACAATCAGGATTGCCTGGTGTCTAATTGTTTTGCTGTACTTGATTTTGGTAAGTACAATACAGAATTTTTTGGATGATAAATCCAATGGCTTTCAGGAATCTGTGGTATGGATAGAAGAGCATGGAAATGATAATGGGCCTGGCCAGATAATCTTTCTGTAGGTTTAGATATTCTAGTTGAGGAGAAAATGGATGGTCAAGAAAACCCAAAAGCCTCTAGAGCTCGAGGAATGGAAGGAGAAGGATTTCGAGGATGACTTTTTGGATTCAACTACCTCTTCCCATTGCTTTAGAGACCATCTTGTGGAATCCTCCAAAATCAAGTTGGTTGATTCTGCACCTATTGATTACTGTGGAGCAAGTACTTGTTATGATCATTTCATAGAGGAGAGTGCAGGAAAATAAGACAAGTAGAAAACAGAAGTTACATTTTCTGGCCGTGCATCATCCCAAAAAAAGGCAATTAACGATGATGTTAAGCTCTTTTTGATGTCCAAAAACAAGCAATTGATTTGAATAAGATGGAAGAAGAGGAGATTGATGTTGAGGAGTTGTGTCATATTGTTTATAAAGGCTCGTGAAGGAGGAGGCTTATGCTCCATAAAGGAAGTTAGCCCATACTTTTTCTGAACTGTTTAGGTCATCTGATTACTTGACTAATTGGTCTTTTAATGTTTAGGATGTAAATCATTTGCCTTGTCTTCTCTTTGATTGCATTTCTATATCTTTCATTAATGAATTGGTGGGGTCTTGGGCTTTTTCCGTGCTTACTCCCAACACTTGGGCACGCTTGAACACTTCTAGAAATGACACGACACTTCAAAATCTCTATGGACAAAGTGTCCTACCGATATCATCGAAAAGTGTCATATGTTGGATACTTTGAGGTGTCCAAACTTACTCTCCACAAAGCTTACCTTTCATCTTTCTTGTTTTATTTATTTATCATTGTTTGTTATATGAATTTCCTTTACTATCCTAGGATCTTTCACTCCTCGGCCCTAGCTTTCAAGCTTACATTCATTCTCTTGTTATTGAAGTAAGTACTCGTAAAGGCTTCTTGTCACTCTCTAGATGTTTTTTTTTTTTTTTTTTTCAGTTTGTGTTTCATAATTTTGAGAGAAAGTGATGTTTATGCAAGCTACCATTTCTTGAGATGATTATGCTTTTTGATGTTTGTTAGTCAGTTATTTGTTAGTTTAGATTACTTGCAAATTGTAATTAGTTTTTATTAGAACTATGCGAATATTCTTTCATACTTTCCTTCTGTTTTTCTTTTTTCATCATTTTTTTTTCTTTTGTTAATTTTATTTATTTGTGTATGGAAGTGTCCCTGTGCCTAGATTTTTGGAGATTGTCATGCTGGACACCTTGACACTTGCCACCATGCTACATGGGGATTGAGACAAGGAAGAGAAGAGGATGAGGAAGAAGCAGGAGTGCAAGAAGTAGAAGCAAGACTGCAACTGAAGCTATCCCCCTTGATTGTGCTTTATACGAAGTGGTATTTGTTGTCAGGCATCAAGGTGTTCGGTTGGTGCAGTCATGCATGTAGGAGAAGAGGATGGTCCTTTCTATCCTTAGCGACAAAGGGATCAATGACAGATTGAAAAAGCTGACGATGGTTTTTTTTTTTTTTTTGTAAGTATGTTATTATGAGATTGTTGATTTGTTCCATATATGCTGTTAAATAAAAGCATCACTTGACTCAAATTCTTCTTTCTGATGAGATTACCAATTGGGCAATCATGTCAAGCCCCATGATTGGCACTCCTGAGGAATTTGTCTCATAGAGCTTCTTCTCAGATGATGATGTTGGTGGTGATATTAATTACTGCTGGATTTTCTTGTGTTGATTGCAAGCCTGTCAATGTTGAAGTGGACTCATGTCAATGATGAATATTTCTCTGTTCATCTTGTTCTTGCATCTAGACAATGTGCCATTTATATCTATCTTCATGCTCCATCATAGAGTATTATGAAATGTTCTATGATAACTAGTTCAGATCCACCTATATTAGTCTCTAGCGTACTTGGTCCTTGAACCGGAAGAGGTAGTGCTTGAGTTCATTTCCATCTGTTTGGCTGTGTTGGATGTCCCAAAAAGTGGGCAGCACAAAGCAGCGCTCCTTGTTTTCCAACTCAAATCAATATCCATTAACTTCAGTATCGACCTGAAATATCCCTTGATCGATTGGGGGCGTACAGGTGTAAAGGAGGTAGCTTCTACTTGTCATGCCTCCCAAAATGCTAGCAGCATGGATTGCCAACTGTCCCGGGTAAATATCCGTTCCACTCATGCAAATGGATAACCAACATTCCCTATCTCATGAACTGAAGCTCCTTTATCTTGTTGTTTGAAAGTATAATAATGCTTATGTCGAATCATTTTGTTTTGAATGATTAAGGGAACACTTATATAGAATCATCAATTTTCGACACTTTTACCAGCACTGGCAAATGCTTGTTTGGCATGAAGTCCAATCAATTCCTCTGTCATCTCCAAATGAATCAGATTCCATTGTCTGGACTAACTACACACCAGGGGACTGCAGTCTTGAAGAGGCCCAGATGGGTTCTGTGCAGCTCTCCGGCCCTGAAGGTCTGATGGGGTCCCTTTCTCTGGGTGCCTGACATACAACCAGAGTTTCTGCTCCTGGATTGTCACTCTAAATTGGCTCAAGACAATGGCATGGAATGTGGTAAAACCCGATTTTCTACGTCTGCAATACCCAATCTGAATCTCATTTGCATCTCTTCTGCCAATGCAGCTACTCACACCCAATCTGAATCTCATTTGCATCTCTTCTGCCAATGCAGCTACTCCAATGGATCCAGAGATCCATTCTCAAGCTTCTTGCATCCAAAGATTGACTTCGTCCTCTCACCCTTGAAGTTTAGGCTTTAAACCTGCAGTTGAAAGATAATAGAACCTCTGCTCTGCTAGCTAGAGCTGCTTGAACTTTTACAATCCTGAACATCTGAAATGAGAGGAATGCCTGCATCCATGGTCAGCAGAGACTGTACAAGAGAACCCTCCTTCATAAGATCATCAGTGAAGTCCAGTGCAAAGTCCAATCCCTTCTGCTGAAGGTGATAGAAAAGTATTGAATGATTGCATATTATCAAATTGGGGAATCATTATTTATATGCTTCCTTTGTAGCTTGCCATCTTTCATTAGTGGATGCTAAGTCTAGCAGGGCAAAAGCAAACACAGATGGTTCCATCAGCCCCAACTCTGCTCACATGAAGGCTTCCTGATGTAGGATGTGCCACATATGCATTCTTTGGATGGCTGGACCAAAAGAATCCCAAACGAAAGCGAAAGTAGTTCATGAAATTTGTGCCTAGTCCTACGTAGGGCATGATGTAACTGGGCCCTAGGCGCATCCGGTTCAAAGAAATTCATTCCGGATAGGGAGAAATTGTTGTTTGAAATGTGAACCATAAATTAGCTGTAACTTTTGATCCAGGATCGTCACGAATGGCACAACCTATCAATCTTTTATATAACGGTGGTTCAAGGTTGCGATTTTAGGAAGAAAAAAAATACTATTTTTAGTAATTTCTATTTTTGTTGTATCTCCTTATTTTTAGAGTTTTAGGTTTATCCGTCTATTTAGAAATTGCTTGTAATCATACTAGGAATTCTTAAGTATGGACTTTCTGTTTTTTGGTAAATTAGGCTTTAGAAGAGTTTTACTATTTTGGGTAATTTTCGAATTAGGATTTTGAGTCATATTTACTAGTGATGTAATCGAAAGGTTTTAGATTATTCTTCAATAAAGTACTCAAATTTTCTTTCTTATTTTCTTGTGGACTCAAGAACTCTCCTTGTGGATTCAAGGTTTTAATCACTTGAGGAAAGCAATGATCTTTTGCTTATTGTTTCACACTCTTCCCTGCATCACTTTCTCATAGACCACTCTTGCAGGTATTTATTTCGATCCTATGAAAGGATAAAACCATGTTCAATCCTTGTAGCGGAGCTGATTGTAGGTCCATGAATACTCCCAATTGCTGGTGCACCTAGATTCCAAAGACTATGGTTTGTATCAGATTCTAACCTTGCAGACCACTTCATTCAAAATCAATTTCCCATGCCTGGGGCCTGTCCAAGGTGTTCCAAAAAAAATTAGAAAAAGTTTGCCGTTACGGCCACCACCGTTACCATTATGATACGGGCTGTAACGGCCGTTACAAAAAAAAAATGGTACAGGACCATTATGGAGCCGTTACAAACCGTTATAGGGCCTTTATGACCCTTTTTTTTTTTTCTTGTTACGGCCGTTTCGAACTTGTAACATGTAACAGTTGTGACCATTACTGTTACGTAACTGATTTTGAATATCTTGGGCTTATTTCTTCATCATCAAGAAGATTTGACCTTCTTCAATCCGTCATTGACAGTGAATTACTTATGCTTGGGGGGAGTGCAATCATGCCACTGAACTTCTTTCAAAGTTCAATGTGACCATGTTGGTACAAATGTTACTTGCCTTGTAAGTTCTCAAGATTCCTCCTTTCAAGCATGCTATGAGATTCACTGAAAAAGATTGCGATTGCATTTTTTTTTCAGCATTTGGTCAAGTTCTTGCTGAATCTTCACGGAAGTTGTTTTTCCTTGAATGGGAAGTGGCTTATCTACATATGGGTCTTATGGTGAGTAACGATTCAAACTCTACTGATGCATTGCACTATTCTTGTATATGGGCCTATGGTGAATAGCTATTCAAACTCAACCAATTGATGGACTGCTCTTATGGTGAATAGCGATTCAAACACGACACTCGAATAAACTCAAGAGAGGTAATCAACTCACAGACCTTCACGTCGAGTTTTCAAGTTTTCAACCCTTGTCGGATTCGATTCATTGATTAAACTTCCATAGATAATCTTTCATTTTTTCTCAGAAAACTATCGGCATATAAATAACCTTATGCCAATAGACTTTTTTGCGTTTGGTGCATCATCATGCTATGCAGATTGTGTTAACTATGGAGATCAACACTATTTCACAAGCTATTTATCATCATTAATTGTTGTAATATCAAAATTAGATGGATTCCAGAAAAAAGCCAGAATCCTGCTATTTTGACAACACATGAGATGGGAAAAAGACTAGGACAGGAGCGGTTGATAGATGAATTCAAAATTTATACCCTTATCATCGAGTAAAATAAACTTGACAAAATTATGCAGGACCCACTGTAAATAGTTGATGTAGAGCAGGTCGTGGACACTTTTATGGCCAAGATGGACCAGAGAAGGCCCGATCTGAGGTGAAAGTGATCAGGACAGTCAGAACCTTAAAGCAGGGTTATCTCACAAACTGGAATGAGTTATTCGACATACCATATATGATTTTAAGGTAGGAGAAGCTATTTTAGCCAACCAACCCGCTATGCCAGGTTTCCCATGCCAGATTTGTGAGATTCCATCAGATCGACGGTCGAAAGATCATTTTAATTTTGTTTTTACTATTTATAGTAGGTTTTAGTTCGATTATAACTCTTGATACTTTTAGCTTTAGGAGTCGTGCCCAACACAAAAGGGGCTTTAGAAAAATTAGGAGAATAACATGGTTAGGTGAAATTAGACGATTACTATTTTTGGCCAAAAACCATAAAGTTTATTAGATATCATGACCGTCTATAAATAGTAAGTTTACTATTTATAGTAAGTCACGTTTTTTAGGGAGTTTCAGTTGGAGTTTGATTTTGAAACTTCTTACAAGGTTTGATATTTATCATCAATCTTAGAATTTATTTTTATTTTCTATTTTTCTATTTAAAGGATTCTAAATTCATTTTTATCATCAATCAATTTATTTTCTATTTTTCCTCATGGATTCGAGGAATTTCTGTGAGAAGTCCATAGAAGCCTGTGGATTCAGAGTATTTATCCCCGTAGGAAGACAGTGATCAAACTCATCACGTCCATGCCTGCATCAATAGTAGCCCAAAAAACTAATCCTTGGGATGATCTTAACTTTTGGATTTGTTGCCAACAGATAGTTAAAGAAGAGAAATACAATATCTGTCGATTTTCAGCTGATCTGGAAATTACTTTTGGAAATCATCCATAAATAAGTGGGGTAGATAAGATCAATAAATCTAGATTACTCCAACTATGCTTTAAATCAGTTGCACCATTTATCAAAAATAGGGTCAGCAATTGTGTTAGTTTTGCACCATTAAATTATTTTTTAAAATCGCGGTTACTCTTCAACCACATGCATGACCCAGTTGTACGACAATCCAGACCGTCCAAACTACTGATTCACTGTGGATGGAGCCTCACATGGCATACTTGTGCAGCATTCCACACCATCCAAATCATTGATACAAGTGTGCAGAGCCCCACTTGGTTTCAACCATACACTTGGCATAGTTGTACGGCAATCCAACCCGTCCAAATAGAATAACCCAACTTGTTTTCAACCTTACATATGGCATAGTTGTACAGCATTCCGGACCACCCAAATCTCCTGGGGAAGCCCCATATGATTTATGGACCAGTTCTTATACAATTATACAATGCTTGAGCTTGCGGTTTGTTTAATGTATGACATGTCAATTTTTGTCATCCAAATAACGGATGGTGCTATTTGTTATAGGAAAATCGAGCTGACCTAACGTATGAGACACGGGTAGAAAACTAGCAGAGCATACTCTCTAAACTACCCAAGTATTTACTACTAGAGAAGATAAGCTGTGGAAAGAGACTCAATGACCAAGTTGAAACAGTTTAGCTGACTTGGAGATAAGATTCATTGACAGACATCGACCTCGGATGCTAACCTCAACCATGGACGTTGATCACCTCGATCATGGATGCTGATCACCTCAACCACGGATGTCCACCTCGATCACCTCGACCTCAGATGCCAGTCTCGAGCTCAGAATAAAAACATCTGGAGAGAATCTCACGTCATATACGAGCAAAATTGTCCAACGAGATCCTAGCCGAAGATCACGTCAATTGAGACATAATCGGAGAAATACTCAAGAATAGGTTCCAACTCCAATACGGGCCCCTCCAACGTATTTTACAGATCTGCTCATATATACAAGTTGCCCAGCAAACCTATAAATACATCACCCTGCTTAAAGGGAAAGGACACACAATAATCCCGACTCTAATTACACCCACTTTGAGTCCTTCTACCTGACTTAGGCATCGGAGGGTCCCGAGCCACAACCGGCACCCCCCAGTTTCCTCTTGTTCTCTATTAAAGTGCAGGTACCCAACGGCTTACAAGAGGTGAAACGGGATCAACCAGATTTAACCGATAATACCATTAACACACGTGTATATTGATAGGTTAGGTCACTACCAAACACTAGATACCCTGTTACAACAACCATAATCATCATAAATTAATCATATTCAGCCAACGCTAACCGCTTGCGCTCCAAAAGGGACCCTTAACTGTTTTGTCTAAAATTGCAATAGGTTATTTTCAGTTCTGTCATAAAACTGTTAAGTCCTGACTGAGAATTCTTATTAATACCACATTTTTTGCCATGACTCAATGGAGTCTAGATAGACCTGTTCCTCCATTCTTCCATAGGTGGTTTGTGATGCATCCATTGACTATCAAGGTCTATTCATCAAGTGGATAACGCGTACGTTTAATATAGACTGTTGGTCATCTTTCTATGTTAAGGTATTTTTGATGTCCAAAAACAAGCAATTGATTTGAATAAGATGGAAGAAGGGGACATTGATGTTGTGAAGTTGTGTCATATTGTTTATAAAGGCTGGTGAAGGAGGAGGCTTATGCTCCATAAAGGAAGTTAGCCCATACTTTTCTGAAGTGTTTAGGCCATCTGATTACTTGACTAATTGGTCTTTTAATGTTTATCATGTAAATCATTTGCCTTGTTTTCTCTTTGATTGCATTTCTATATCTTTCATTAATGAATTGGTAGCAGTCTTGGGTTTTTGCCGTGCTTACTCCCAACACTTGGGCACACTTGGACACTTCTAGAAATGAAACAACACGTCAAAATCTCTATGGACAAAGTGTCCTACTGATATCATCGAAAAGCATCATATGTTGGATACTTTAAGTATGGTGTCCAAACATACTCTCCACAAAGCTTACCTTTCATCTTTCTTGTTTTATTTATTTATCATTGTTTGTTATATGAATTTCCTTTTACTATCCGAGGATCTTTCACTCCTTGGCCCTAGCTTTCAAGCTTACATTCATTCTCTTGTTATTGAAGTAAGTACTCATAAAGACCTCCTGTCACTCTCTAGATGTTTTTTTTTTTTTTTTTTTGTTATAAGTATCATCACCTATGTGACAAAAGAAAAGGCATAAGTATTGTTATTCTTTTTTCTTTTTATTTTTTCCAGTTTGTGTGTTCCAGAATTTTGAGAGCAAGTGATGTTTATGCAAGCAACCATTTCTTGAGATGATTATGTTTTTTGACGTTTTGTTAGTCAGTTATTTGTTAGTTTTGATTACTTGCAAATTGTAATTAGTTTTTATTAGAACTATGTGAATATTCTTTCATACTTTCCTTGTGTTTTTCTTTTTTCATCATTTTTTTAAAAATTTCTTTTGTTAATTTTATTTATTTGTGTATGGAGGTGTCCCTGTGCCTAGATTTTTGGAGATTGTCATGCTGGACACCTTGACACTTGCCACCATGCTACATGGGGGTTGAGACAAGGAAGAGCAGAGGATGAGGAAGAAGCAGGAGTGCAAGAAATAGAAGCAAGACTGCAACTGAAGCTATCCCCCATGATTGTGCGGTATAAGAAGTGGTATCTGTTGTCAGGCGTCAAGGTGTTCGGTTGGTGCGGTCGTGCATGTTGGAGAAGACAATGGTCTTTCTATCCTTGGACGGCGAAGGGATCAATGACAGATTGAAAAAGCTGACAATGGTCTTTCTATCCTTGGCATCAAGGTGTTATTATGAGATTGTTGATTTGTTCCATATATGCTGTTATATAAAAGCATCACTTGACTCAAATTCTTCTTTCTGATGAGATTACCAATTGGGCAATCATGTCAAGCCCCATGATTGGCACTCCTGAGGAATTTGTCTCATAGAGCTTCTTCTCAGATGATGATGTTGGTGGTGATATTAATTACTGCTGGATTTTCTTGTGTTGATTGCAAGCCTGTCAATGTTGAGGTGGACTCATGTCAATGATGAATATTTCTCTGGTCATCTTGCTCTTGCATCTAGACAATGTGCCATTTATATCTATCTTCATGCTCCATCATAGAGTATCATGAAATGTTCTATGATTAACCAGTTCTGATCCATCTATACTAGTCTCTAGCGTACTTGGTCCTTGAACTGGAAGAGGTAGTGCTTGAGTTCATTTCCATTTCTGTTTGGCTGTGTTAGATGTCCCAAAAAGTGGGCAGCACAGAGCAGGGCTCATTGTTTTCCAACTCAATCAATATCCATAAATTTCAGTTTCAACCTGAAATATCCCCGATTGGGGGTGGACGGGTGTAAAGGAGGTAGCTTCTACTTGTCATGCCTCCCAAAATGCTAGCAGAATGGATTGCCAACTGTCCTGGCTAAATGTCCGTTCCACTCGCACAAAGGATAACCAACCTTCCCTATCTCGTGAACTGAAGCTCCTTTATCTTGTCATTTGAAAGTATAATAATGCTTATATAGAATCATTTTGTTTTGAATGATTAAGGGAACACTTATATAGAATCACCAATTTTCGACACTTTTACCAGCACTGGCAAATGCTTGTTTGGCATGAAGTCCAATCAATTCCTCTGTCGTCTCCAAATGAATCAGATTCCAATGTCTGGACTAGCTCCACACCAGGGGACTGCAGTCTTGAAGAGGCCTAGATGGTTCTGTGTAGCTCTCACTGAAGGTCTGATGGGGTCCCTTTCTCTGGGTGCCTGACATACAACTTGAGTTTCTGCTCCTGGACTGTCACTCTAAATTGGCTCAAGACTATGGCATGGTATGTGGTGAAACCCGATTTTCTACGTCTGCAACACCCAATCTGAATCTCATTTGCATCTCTTCTGCCAGTGCAGCTACTCCAATCAATCCAGAGATCCATCGTCAAGCTTCTTGCATCCAAAGATTGACTTCGCCCTCTCACCCTTGAAGTTTAAGCTTTAAACCTGCAGTTGAAAGATGATAGAACCTCTGCTCTGCTGGCTAGAGCTGCTTGAACTTTTACAATCCTGAACATCTGAAATGAGAGGAATGCCTGCATCCATGGTCAGCATAAACTGTACAAGAGAACCCTCCTTCATAAGATCATCGGTGAAGTCTAGTGCAAAGTCCAATCCCTTCTGCTGAAGGTGATAGAAAAGTATTGAATGATTGCATCTTATCAAATTGGGGAATCATTATTTAGATGCTTCCTTTGTAGCTTGCCATCTTTCATTACTGGATGCTAAGTCTAGCAGGGCAAAAGCAAACACAGATGGTTTCATCAGCCCCAAGTCTGCTCACATGAAGGCTTCCTGATGTAGGATGTGCCACAGATGCATTCTTTGGATGGCTGGACCAAAAGAATCCCTGATGAAAGCGAAAGTACTTCGTGAAATTTGTGCCCAGTCCTACGTAGGGCATGATGTAACGGGGCCCTAGGCGCGTCCGGTTCGAAGAAATTAGGGAGAAATTGTTGTTCGAAGTGTGAATCGTAAATCAGCAGTAACTTTTGATCCGGGCATCATCATGAAACGCACAACCTATCAATCTTTTATGTGACGACAGTTCAAGGTTACGATTTTTGGAAAAAAAAATAAAAAATACTATTTTTAGTAATTTCTATTTTTGTTGTATCTCCTTATTTTTAGAGTTTTAGGTTTATTCCTCTATTTAGAAATTGCTTGTAATCATGCTAGGAATTCTTAGGTAAGGTTTATCTGGACTTTCTATTTTTGGTAAATTAGGCTTTAGAAGAGTTTTACTATTTTGGGTAATTTTCGAATTAGGATTTTGAGTCATATTTACAAGTGCTATAATCGAAAAGTTTTAGATTATTCTTCAATAAAATACTCAAATTTTCTCTCTTATATTCTTGTGGACTCAAGAACTCTGTGGATTCAAGGTTTTAATCACTTGAGGAAAACGGTGATCTTTCTCTTATTGTTTCACACTCTTCCCTGCGTCACTTCCTCATAGACCACTCTTGCAGGTATTTATTTCGATCCTATGAAAGGATAGAACCATGTTCAATCCTTGTAGCGGAGCTGATTGTAGGTCC
This sequence comes from Magnolia sinica, assembly GCF_029962835.1. Classification (NCBI taxonomy): domain Eukaryota; kingdom Viridiplantae; phylum Streptophyta; class Magnoliopsida; order Magnoliales; family Magnoliaceae; genus Magnolia; species Magnolia sinica. The sequence goes on from NC_080578.1 coordinate 92,961,505, forward strand.
ATGAATACTGCCAGTTGCTGGTGCAGCTAGATTCCGAAGACTGGTTTGAATCAGATTCTAACCTTGCAGTCCGCTTCATTCAAAATCAATTTCCCCATGCTTGGGGCCTATCCAACTTGTTTCAAAAAAAATTAAAAAAAGGTTGTCGTTACGGCCACCACCGTTACCATTATGGTATGAGCCGTAATGGCTGTTACAACTCTTTTTTATTTTTTGAAAAAAAATATTATAGGACCGTTACAGGGCTGTTACAAACTGTTACGAGGCCTTTATGACCCTTTTTTTTTTTCTCTTGTTACGGCCGTTTCAAACCTGTAACATGTAACGGTTATGACCATTACCGTTACATAACCGATTTTAAATGCCTTGGGCTTATTTCTTCATCATCAAGAAGATTAGACCACTTCTTCAATCCGTCATTTGACGGTGAATTACTTATGCTTGGGGGGAGTGCAATCACGCCACTGAACATCTTTCAAAATTTAATGTGACCTTGTTGGTACAAATGTTACTTGCCTTGTAAGTTCTTAAGATTCCTCCTTTCAAGCATGCTAGGGGATTCCTTGAAAAAGATTGCAATTGCATTTTTTTTTTTCAGCATTTGGTCGAGTTCTTGCTGAATCTTCACGGAAGTTGTTTTACCTTAAATGGTAAGTGGCTTTTCTATATATGGGTCTTATGGTGAGTAACGATTCAAACTCAACTGATGCATTGCACGATTCTTGCAGGTTTAACTCACGACCATTCTTGTATATGGGCCTATGGTGCTCAAGTTCTTGCCGAATCTCCATGGTAGTTGTTTTACCTTGAATGGGAAGTGGCTTTTCTATATATGGGTCTTATGGTGAGTAACGATACAAACTCTACTGATGCATTGCACTATTCTTGTATATGGGCCTATGGTGAATAGCTATTCAAACTCAACCAATTGATGCACTGTTCTTATGGTGAATAACGATTCAAACACGAGACTTGAATAAACTCAAGAGGTAATCAACTCACAGACCTGTTGTATTTGATGTCTTAAATCTAATTAGATTTTGTGTAGATTTTTCATGCAACTGCAAAGTGCGGGATTTGTTTTCGATTTCATTAATGATTCTTTCTGATTTTGTTTGGGATTCTTCCTAAAACTATATATGTGGGTGTAAACGAGATTGGGAGGTATTATTCCAAGGGAATTCTAAGGTATTTTAGGGTTTCTAAAAGGGTTCTAAGGTTTCAAGGGGTGGAGAAAAGTAGAGGTTTGAGGATTGCTCAAGCCGGGTAAGTTCTCTATCTTTGTAATCTGTGCTTTTCATAGTGAAATTTCTGTCGTTTTGTGCCATGGTTTTTTCCAGCAAGGGTTTTCCACGTTAAATCTCTGTGTTCTCTTGTATTTGCTTGGTGCTCCTGGATTGCTATCCTAGATCCAAATCTATGTGATTCCGCAGTCCAAAACCAACAAGTGATATCAAAGCTATCATTGGGGCATAGATCTGAATCCACAGGATTAGCAATAATGGGAAACACCAAGTTTGATATTGACAAGTACTCAGGCAAAAATAATTTTGAGTTATGGAAGATTAAAATGATTAGTCTATTAACTAAGCGAGGCGAAGTTAAGGCTCTTTAGGAGTGGAAATCAACACTACCAAAAAAACGGGCAAAGGCTACGGATTTAATCCGTAGCCATAGGCCTAAGGCTACGGATTAAGTCCGTAGCTAGTCCGTAACACGACCGTCGTCGTAGGTGCCATAACGATAGGTCTGGAACCTATGGCTACGGATTAAATCCGTAGCCTTAGGCCTATGGCTACGGATTAAATCCGTAGCCTTTTCCCCTGTAGCAAAAAAAATAAACAGCTATGGATATTATTTGTAGCTGAAAGTCTGTAGCAATAGGCCAAAATTTAAAAGGCTACACCTATCTGATTATTGGCTACGGATTTAATCCGTAGCTATGTGTTAAATAGCTATAAATATAATCCATAGCAATTATATCTGTAGCAAAAACTTCAAACAGCTACGGATATTATTTGTAGCTGAAAGTCCGTAGCAATATGCCAAAATTAAAAAGGCTACACCTGTCTGACTATTGGCTACTGTCAGTATCCGTAGCTATTTTGTACATTGAAAAATTAAATCACCTGTTCATTCAATTACCACCTGTTCATTCAATTACCACCTGTACAATCATTCATTCATTCAATTACAATCCTTCATTCATTCAATTACAATAACAATCCTTCGTTCAATTAATTACAATTACAATCAATTACAGTTACAAATACAATAATGCTGAAAATACAAATCTTTGGCTTCATTAGAGAAATGTGCTCGACTTCACCGAATTTCAGCAGCTTCGTATATTCCATCATCCTACAAACAGTCATGTCATTCATAAATTAGAATGCCCATTAGAGAAAAGAAAGACAGTGAAAGAAGTGCATCACGTATAACCACTTTTTTTTTTCTCAATGAATTAAAAAAAAAAACTCAAAGAGGAATGAAATTGACACAAAAGAAATGGTCTCACCATATGATTATAGGTTTAGGTTTGGTTTAGGTTTAAGTTATAGGTTTAGGTTAAGGTTAGGCTATAGGTTATAATTAAGTTTAGGTTATAGGTTAAGGTCTAGGTTATAGGTTTTGGTTTAGGTTTAGGTTAAGGTTTAGGTTATAGGTTATAGCTTTTGGGAACTTGATTACAGGTTAAGGTTTAGGTTTAGGAAATCGGGTTCGGGTTCGGGATCGGGTTTAGGTTTGGGCTTTCAAGTTTAGGTTTAGGTTAGGGAGTTGAGATTAGGATTAGGTGTAGGTTTGGGTATAGGGATAGGTCAAGGTTTAGGTTAGGTTATAGGTTATAAGTATAGGTTTAGGTTAGGTTATAGGTATAGGTTTAGGTTATAGGTCAAGGTTTAGGGATTTGAGTTTAGGCTATAGGTTTAGGATTAGGTCTAGGTTGAGGTTTAGGGAATTGAGTTTAGGTTATAGGTTTAGGTTTAGGTTGAGGTTTAGGGAATTGAGTTTAGGTTATAGGTTATAGGTTTAGGTTTAGGTTTAGGTAATAGGTTTTGGGATTTGGGAATAGTTTTAGGTTATAAGTATAGGTTTAGGTTAGGTTATAGGTTTAGGTTAGGTTATAGGTCAAGGTTTTGGGATTTGAGTTTAGGTTATAGGTTTAGGATTAGGTCTAGGTTGAGGTTTAGGGAATTGAGTTTAGGTTATAGGTTTAGGTTTAGGTTTAGGTTGAGGTTTAGGGAATTGAGTTTAGGTTATAGGTTTAGGTTTAGGTTTAGGTTTAGGTAATAGGTTTTGGGATTTGAGAATAGTTTTAGGTTATAAGTATAGGTTTAGGTTAGGTTATAGGTTAAGGTTTTGGGATTTGAGTTTAGGCTATAGGTTTAGGTTTAGGTCTAGGTCTAGGTTAAGGTTTAGGGATTTGAGTTTAGGCTATAGGTTTAGGTTTAGGTCTAGGTCTAGGTTAAGGTTTAGGGATTTGAGTTTAGGCTATAGGTTTAGGTTTAGGTCTAGGTTGAGGTTAGGTTATAGGTTTAGGTTTAGGTTTAGGTTTAAGTGTCGGTTTCGGTTTTGGGGATTTGAGAATGGGTTCGGGTTTAGGTTATAGGTTTTGGTTTTGGTTTAGGTTATAGGTCTTGGGATTTGATAATGGGTTCAAGTTTAGGTTATAGGTTTTGGATTTGAGAATGGGTTTAGGTAATAGGTTTTGGGATTTGGGAATAGTTTTAGGTTATAAGTATAGGTTTAGGTTAGGTTATAGGTCAAGGTTTAGGGATTTGAGTTTAGGCTATAGGTTTAGGATTAGGTCTAGGTTGAGGTTTAGGGATTTGAGTTTAGGTTATAGGTTTAGGTTTAGGTTTAGGTTGAGGTTTAGGGAATTGAGTTTAGGTTATAGGTTTAGGTTTAGGTAATAGGTTTTGGGATTTGGGAATAGTTTTAGGTTATAAGTATAGGTTTAGGTTAGGTTATAGGTCAAGGTTTTGGGATTTGAGTTTAGGCTATAGGTTTAGGATTAGGTCTAGGTTGAGGTTTAGGGATTTGAGTTTAGGTTATAGGTTTAGGTTTAGGTTTAGGTTTAGGTTGAGGTTTAGGGAATTGAGTTTAGGTTATAGGTTTAGGTTTAGGTTTAGGTTTAGGTAATAGGTTTTGGAATTTGGGAATAGTTTTAGGTTATAAGTATAGGTTTAAGTTAGGTTATAGGTCAAGGTTTTGGGATTTGAGTTTAGGTTATAGGTTTAGGATTAGGTCTAGGTTGAAGTTTAGGGAATTGAGTTTAGGTTATAGGTTTAGGTTTAGGTTTAGGTTGAGGTTTAGGGAATTGAGTTTAGGTTATAGGTTTAGGTTTAGGTTTAGGTTTAGGTAATAGGTTTTGGGATTTGGGAATAGTTTTAGGTTATAAGTATAGGTTTAGGTTAGGTTATAGGTTAAGGTTTTGGGATTTGAGTTTAGGCTATAGGTTTAGGTTTAGGTCTAGGTCTAGGTTAAGGTTTAGGGATTTGAGTTTAGGTTATAGGTTTAGGTTTAGGTCTAGGTCTAGGTTAAGGTTTAGGGATTTGAGTTTAGGCTATAGGTTTAGGTTAGGTCTAGGTTTAAGTTAGGTTATAGGTCAAGGTTTTGGGATTTGAGTTTAGGTTATAGGTTTAAGATTAGGTCTAGGTTGAAGTTTAGGGAATTGAGTTTAGGTTATAAGTTTAGGTTTAGGTTTAGGTTGAGGTTTAGGGAATTGAGTTTAGGTTATAGGTTTAGGTTTAGGTTTAGGTTTAGGTAATAGGTTTTGGGATTTGGGAATAGTTTTAGGTTATAAGTATAGGTTTAGGTTAGGTTATAGGTTAAGGTTTTGGGATTTGAGTTTAGGCTATAGGTTTAGGTTTAGGTCTAGGTCTAGGTTAAGGTTTAGGGATTTGAGTTTAGGTTATAGGTTTAGGTTTAGGTCTAGGTCTAGGTTAAGGTTTAGGGATTTGAGTTTAGGCAATAGGTTTAGGTTTAGGTTTAGGTCTAGGTTGAGGTTAGGTTATAGGTTTAGGTTTAGGTTTAGGTTTAGGTGTCGGTTTCGGTTTTGGGGATTTGAGAATGGGTTCGGGTTTAGGTTATAGGTTTTGGTTTTGGTTTAGGTTATAGGTCTTGGGATTTGATAATGGGTTCAGGTTAGGTTATAGGTTTTGGATTTAAGAATGGGTTTAGGTAATAGGTTTTGGGATTTGGGAATAATTTTAGGTTATAAGTATAGGTTTAGGTTAGGTTATAGGTCAAGGTTTAAGGATTTGAGTTTAGGCTATAGGTTTATGATTAGGTCTAGGTTAAGGTTTAGGGAATTGAGTTTAGGTTATAGGTTTAGGTTTAGGTTTAGGTTTAGGTAATAGGTTTTGGGATTTGGGAATAGTTTTAAGGTTATAAGTATAGGTTTAGGTTAGGTTATAGGTATAGGTTTAGGTTATAGGTCAAGGTTTAGGGATTTGAGTTTAGGCTATAGGTTTAGGATTAGGTCTAGGTTTAGGTTTAGGGAATTGAGTTTAGGTTATAGGTTTAGGTTTAGGTTTAGGTTGAGGTTTAGGGAATTGAGTTTAGGTTATAGGTTTAGGTTTAGGTTTAGGTTTAGGTAATAGGTTTTGGGATTTGGGAATAGTTTTAGGTTATAAGTATAGGTTCAGGTTAGGTTATAGGTCAAGGTTTTGGGATTTGAGTTTAGGTTATAGGTTTAGGATTAGGTCTAGGTTTAGGTTTAGGGAATTGAGTTTAGGTTATAGGTTTAGGGAAAGGTTAGGTAAAAGTTATAGGTTTTGGGATTTGAGAATAGTTTTAGGTTATAAGTATAGGTTTAGGTTAGGTTATAGGATTAGGTGTAGGTTTAGGTTTAGGGATTTGAGTTTAGGTTATAGGTTTAGGTTTTAGGTTTAGGTTTAGGTTTAGGTTTGGGTTTTGGGATTTGAGAATGGGTTCAGATTTAGGTTATAGGTTTTGGTTTCGGTTTAGGTTAAGGTTTTGGGATTTGATAATGGGTTCGGGTTTAGGTTATAGGTTATATGTTTTGGTTTTGGTTTAGGTTATAGGTTTTGATTTAGGTTATAGGTTAACGGTTTAGGTTAAGGTTTAGGTTATAGGTTTTTGGATTTGAGAATGAGTTCGGGTTTAGCCTATAGGTTTTGGCTTTGGGTTAGGTTATACGTTTGGTTTAGGTTATAGGTTATAGGTTTAGGTTTAGGTTTAGGTTTAGGTTATAGGATTTGAGAATGGGTTCGGGTTTAGGATATAGGTTTTGGTTTTGGTTTAGGTTATATGTTTTGATTTAGGTTATAGGTTAAAGGTTTAGGTTTTAGGTTTTGGTTTTGGTTTTGGTTTTGATTTAGGTTATAGGTTATAGGTTTTGGTTAAGGTTTAGGGAAAGGTAATAGGTTTTGATTTAGGTTATAGGTTATAGGTTTAGGTTTTGATTTTGATTTAGGTTATAGGTTATGGGTTTAGGTTAAGGTTTAGGTTTAGGTTATAGGTTTTGGGATTTGAGAATGGGTTCGGGTTTAGGTTATAGGTTTTGGTTATAGGTTAAGGTTTAGGTTTAGGTTATAGGTTTAGGGATTTGAGAATGGGTTCGAGTTTAGGTTATAGGTTATAGGTTTAGGTTAAGGTTTAGGTTTAGGTTAAAGGTTTTGGGATTTAAGAATGAGTTCAAGTTTAAGTTATAGGTTTTGGTTTTGGTTTAGGTTATAGGTTTTGGGATTTGAGAATGGGTTCGGGCTTAGGTTATAGGTTTTGGTTTTGGTTTTGGTTATAGGTTTTGGTTTAGGTTATAGGTTATAGGTTTAGGTTAAGGTTTAGGTTTACGTTATAGGTTTTGGGATTTGAGAATGGGTTCGGGTTTAGGTTACAGGTTTTGGTTTAGGTTATAGGTTTTGGGATTTGAGAATGGGTTCGGGTTTAAGTTATAAGTTTTGGTTTTGGTTTTGGTTTTGGTTTAGGTTATAAGTTTTTGGATTTGAGAATGGGTTATGGTTTAGGTTTAGGAAATTGGGTTCAGGTTCGGGATTAGGTTTAAGTTTTGGGTTTTCAAGTTTAGGTTTAGGTTTAGGTTAGGGAGTTAAGATTAGGATTAGGTGTAGGTTTAGGTTTTGGGAATTGAGTTTAGGTTATAGGTTTTGGGAAAGGTTAGGTTTAGGTTATAGGTTTTGGGATTTGGGAATAGTTTTAGGTTATAAGTATAGGTTTAGGTTAGGTTATAGTTTAAGGTTTAGGGATTTGAGTTTAGGCTATAGGTTTAGGTTTAGGTTTAGGGAATTGAGTTTAGGTTATAGGTTTAGGGAAAGGTTAGGTTTAGGTTATAGGTTTTGAGATTTGAGAATAGTTTTAGGTTATAAGTATAAGTTTAGGTTAGGTTATAAGTTAAGGTTTAGGGATTTGAGTTTAGGTTATAGGATTAGGTTTAGGTTTAGGTTTAGGGATTTGAGTTTAGGTTATAGGTTTAGGTTTAGGTTTAGGTTTAAGTTTGGTTTAGGTTATAGGTTTTGATTTAGGTTATAGGTTAACGGTTTAGGTTATAGGTTTTAGGTTTACGTTTAGGTTTAGATTATAGGTTATAGGATTTGAGAATGCGTTCGGGTTTAGGATATAGGTTTTGGTTTTGGTTTTGGTTTTGGTTATATGTTTTGATTTAGGTTTAGGTTATAGGTTTGGGTTTTAGGTTAAGGTTATAGGTTTAGGTTAAGGTTAGGGTTTAGGTTTAGGTTTAGGTTTAGGTTATAGGTATAGGTTAGGGTTTAGGTTTAGGTTTAGGTTTAGGTTTAGGTTTAGGTTATAAGATATAGGTTTAGGGAATTGAGAATAGGTTAAGGTTTAGGTTTAGAAAATCGGGTTCGGGTTCGGGATCGGATTTATGTTTGTGTTTTCAAGTTTAGGTATAGGTTTAGGTTAGGGAGTTAAGATTAGGATTAGGTGTAGGTTTAGGTTTAGGGATTTGAGAATACATTTAGGTTTTAGGTTTAGGTTTAGGGTTTAGGTTTTAGGTTAAGGTTAAGGTTGAGGTTTAGGTTATAGGTTAAGGTTTTAGGTCATAGGTTTTGGTTTAGGTTAAAGGTATGGTCCCTGCAAATACAGATATAAATACGGCCATCCGGCATAAATGGCCAGGCCCTTCCAATGCTATCCATAAAAAATGGACAGCTTCATCATGGTCATAATAGCGGTTCCCTCTTTCCAGGGAACCCCGCTCTTCCGAATAGCTCCGACACACATCCAGGTCTACTCCATTAATTTCGATAAAATAGATAAACATGGCCTGTCTAAATGGCCAGGCCCCTCCAATGTTGTCCATAAGAAATGGACAGCTTCATCATGGTCATAACAGCGGTTCCCACCTTCTAGGGACTCCCGCTCTTCCGGATAGCTCCGACGCACATCCAAGTTTGCTCCATCAATTTTGAGCAGCGGTTCATAAATACGGCCTGTCCAAATGGCCAGGTCACTCCAATCATGATTCAAAGAAGAGAACTTGAGGGTTTTCCTTATCTTCCATTGTATGCTTCCAAGGTGCAGATGACCCCTGAAAGACACATACATCCTAGGAATCGATCGCTTCTCAAAATCGCAGACTGTTTTGTTTTGAAACTCGTTCATCTCACTTGAAAAACCAGCTGAAGCAGATCACTCTGAAAAACAGAAACAGGTGCAGAGGCAACAACTATGAAGACAAATTGCAATTAGAGTTTCAACGCTCAAAATGAAAAGAGATGGTATGAAATACCTCAGATATTTCATGGCCAACGTTTCGGACATGAATAACCTTAGAAGGCTCTGTCATCTTAGCAGATCTCTGCAGCAAGCAAAATGGCAGAGAATCCAGGAATTTCACTATTTACTATTTACATACAGGTAAAATATAGTTGAATTCAATGTAAAGAAAAACAATCAGCAAGCATTTAGAGTTACTGACAAATCATGGATGACAATTGGTAGGGCTTTCAGCTACCCACCCAATCATAATCATAAACATTTAAAGAATAAATATCCAAATATATAAGAAAAAGAATGAAATAATGATGTAAATGTAAGTTAACTTAGTGAAACATATTTTTCCAAACATGTCATCTTGGCCTTTGGATGAAATATTGATTTAAATGTAAGATGGTTAATATTACTTTTCACAGTGTAAAGTTTCAGTTATGTCTCTTCTTTACCTTCCATTTTCTTCTTAACAAGAAAATCCATATTTACTAATATTCCCATTTTTCTATTTTTCAAAAGCATGAGTTCGAACTCTGAACTCATTGATGGGGTGTAAATAAAATAACACAGGAGAGACATTATGGGGCCCTGTACATCAGTCGATGTGAATAGTATAGCACACTCCAAAAGTTGGCTGCCAAGAACCTATTTGTTTGTATAAAAAAGAAAACAACACATGCCATCACCACTCCCACATACAAGAAAAGGACCGGACCAGTACTAACAGTAGAGATGCACACACTAATATGAAATGATCAGATTTTTCTCTATTTTTTCCCTTCTCCATCATAAAACAAGCAGTTATTTCTTTGCGATAGGAATTTGGAAGTAAACAAAAATAAGGGTAAGCACTAGCAAAAAGAAAAAACAGAAGAAGAAGAACCATATACTCAGAAGCATGAAAAAGAACTACCAATCAGGCCATGAAAAAGAACTAGACCGAAGACCCATTTGTCTTTCAGAATCAGATTCTGAGTTGCTGGATGAATTTATCTTATATGTAAAATTTATCTCCCAAATTCAAATTAGAGCTTGGTGAATTTTTCCCAACCTAGATCCTTAGTTGTTTAATTTTCTTGTGTGTAAATTGCTAAATCTATCACCAAAAATCAGATTCTTCTTCTAGGTGATCAGATTTCTTTTGCCGAATGGTGTTGATTTTTGTGTCTTTCCCAACCTGATTCTATATGTGGATTTGTACGTATTTTTTGAAACCTGATTTTTTTTCTACTGATCCATAGATAATACCATGTTGACTTTGAATCATCCAAGATCATATTTTTTTTCCCATTGAATTGTTCTCTGCACACATGCTAAATTTTAATTGAATTGTGAACGTCATTCACAGTAAACTTGCTGGCTTTGCTGAACTTTCAGGGCTCACCATATGTGTTGGATCACAAAGCTCCAACTAGTAGAAGTTTTTATCAATATCTGAACCATATATATAAATAACAAATGACATAATACAAATATTAAAGGCAAGAGAAAGGGAAAGAAAGTTCAGGCAAAGTCATCTTGCAACGAGGAAATTTACCTGTGTAAAATATGTAATCAACTGTGCCAATGAAATCTCTAGTGCACTTTGTGAACTACGGTTCATTAGTCGTGGGGTCCATTTTCCTTCTTTGTTGCTCCAAACCAATTCCAACTCCCACCATCCTTACAAAGGATGAGTATGCACTGACCTGTAACAAACACATTGTCACAACTTGTGCAAAATAAGTGGGTGGTTCAAGGGAAGTGGCAGCAGGCTGAAGTTTTACCATTGGAAGTTGATGAATTAATTTGTTTGCAGGATGCAAGATTCCAAGAGTGTCTATTGTCAAGTCAGGATGCAACTCATCCACCTTCCCATAGCCAGATGTTCATTCAACACTTGTGATGTAAAATTATACATTGGCAATTGCAAAGAATGCAAAGAAATCAATTGACACTGTGAATTGGAAAAATGAAAAATTGAAGATCATCTATTCTGAGATTCCACATAGAAAGCACACACCTTCCCAGCAATCAATTTAATCCTCATAATGCTAATAGTTTTACATGTACTTCTATGAATGACTTCAGAACCTTTTGCATTCTTTTTCAAATGATGGAAAGCTATTTCACCCTATGAACATTAAAATAATCTGAAAGAGATTGCTTGATCACAGCCAAATCCAACAATAAATAAAACATGCCACCAAATTTCATGGAATGGAATCATATACCTACTTTACACACAACAACACCCCTATATGAAGTGTAACTAGAGCACATTCCCTACTTCAATGTATTCAACTTTTGCAACATAAGCAAGTAAAAATCAAGCCACAAGTCAAACTGAAAAGAGTGCTCAACTAAGTTACAATTTAGGTGTGGCGGTAAGGATTTTTTTTCTTTTTCTTTTTTGCTTTTTATGGCATTACTATGAGGGATTTACAAACTATTGCAGTAAATAAATGGAGATATGCTGTCTGTGACTCTACATGCACATTAACATTACAATAACATATGAGCAACATTTGCAAGACAATTCATGAAGGTCTTGCAGGATACACTATGGTATTATTACCAACTCAATGATATCAACATGCACAAAAAATAACATAAACTATCTCAACCAGAAACAAAGTCACAATGCAATAACTTCCCAATCATTATACAAAGCATTGTTACATGATTAATCCCGAGAACAGCAAGGAAGAAAATGTGAGGGACCAGCTGAACAAGGGCATTGTACCTGATGACATTGATGTTCATTGCCTAGCAGGTCGAATTAAGGCCTGGTTCAGAGAGCCTCCTGCAGGAGTACTCCGAATGCCATTTCAAAGTCTTCCAGAAAGAAAAGTGGAAAAAAAAGGAAAAGAAAAGAAAAACCCACTTGAGTTCTTTGAAACCTGTACCATGAAGCTTGAGTTGTGTTTCAAGATCATGGCTCCCACTCGAATCACCTGCACTACTGCCAATGGGCTGTTTGTCAATCAACCGCCTCCTTTTCTTGGTCATCGCTTCTTCAAGAATTCAACTTATCAAATATCAAAATACTATCAAACAGATCTCAAACCAATTTCCAAAGAAAAGCAATGAAATCATCAATGAAAATAGAGAATTCTGCATAAAAAAACACTAAAAAAAAAGGAACTTTTTCTGTGGCACTCTTTCTTTGCACCAAGGCCACATCTCTTCTGGTAGCTTTCACATCAAATTAATGTGTATGATAACCATCAGTAATTTTTCAGCAACAATCTAGAATAAGAAAGAAAGAACCAACATACAGAGGTGAAAGAGAAGGAATAAACATACACAAGTGTAAGACATGCAAAGTTGTAGGGTCTCTCCAATTACAGCTAGCAAATGTCTTCTTTGCACACACAACCCAATTCGATAATGATATTCAGACAATCACTGTAATAGTCTCTCCAATTACAGCTACAAGAACATTTGTGTCTAGGTCCCATAAAGTGACAATATCCTCTGTAGCAATATAGCTAGAACAGAGCCATCGCCAGAAAATACAGCAGTTGTCATTGACCTTTTCTTACATGGAAATCAAGTTCTCAATCAGAACGTGGACTAGAGCAGTCCAATCTCTGTCATTTTTGGCTCATTGCTCACCAATGTAGTGACAACCGGTGCACAGTCCCAATCACTATAAATAAATAGAAAATGAGATGTGAAAATCTTATTTAAGGCATGCATTTGTAAAACTAAAGATTTTACATATATTCCAACCATCCACATTCAAAAGAAAAGAAAAAAAAGTTGCTAATTTTATGAAGTGACACATTTCATTACAGAGATTATCTGAAAATAAACAATTATAAATAAATAGAACATGAGATGTGAATATCTGAGCTAAGGCATGCATGTGTAGATCTAATGATTCTATGTGTACTCCAACCATCCACACTCAAAAGAAAAGAAAAGAAAAGAAAAATCTTCTCTTTTTTTTTGGCTGAATTTTATGAACTAATACCATTCATTTGAAAAATTAGCTGAAAATAAAATATAAAAACAATAGAAAATGAGATGCAAAAATCTGATCGAAGGCATGCATTTGTACATTTAATGATTCTACATGTATTCCAACCATCCACACTCAAAAGAAGAAGAAAAGAAATACTAATTTTGCTGAATTTTATGAATTGACACCATTCATTCCAAAAATTACTTGAAAATAGAAAGTTAACAAAAAATGAAAATGAGATGCAAAAAATTGAACTATGGCATGCATGTGTAGATTTAAAGATTCTACATGTATTCCAACCATCCACGCTCAAAAGAAAATAGAAGAAAAAGCTGACACTATTCATTACAGCTGACACTATCCATGTATTTTGTGAATTTCAGTCCATGTAAGATGAACAAACATCCCTTGTAATACGATGAGCCAAAAGAGCTCAAAACTACTCTACACATGATAGGAAAAGTGATAACAGGCGGGAAAAAGTTTCAGACCTTGAAGAAGGCTCCTTAGCTGACTCTTCGATCACCTAAGATGACTCAGACAAAGGTGTAGAGCTCTTGTCAGTATTTGGGCCATTTGTGAAGATTGCATTAAGCCCAAAACTAGCATCAAAGCTTCCGAAACTCAATCCAGTTCTCTCAGCTTCAAGGACATGAAGATGGTTTGGAATGATGACGTGTTTGTCTGAGAAATGCAAATCCTCTAGCTTCTTTTCCAGCTTCACTGTTACCTCTTGAGTCTGCAGCACTAGACGCAGATAGTGACTGAGAACTGACTTCTTAGTAGCCTTGATGCATAAATCAATCAAGCAAAACTCAATGACCTAAACTTGAATCAGCCGTATTTTCAAAGCACAATTTGACATGCCCGTGCAGCAAATGTTTATAAAAAGATCAACCATTGAAACCTTAGAAATGAGTTGTATATTCACATTTTGAACTTTATCTTGGCACATACAACTGAACAAGCAAAATAAATTCAGATCAGTGCAACCGCTTTTAGTGTACTATGAAGTCAGATTCTAAGGTTTTTTTTTTTTTTTTTTAATGGTAGCTAATAGCTACTAAGAAGTCAAAGAGTGAAGTTTTGTATGAAAGATATATATATATATATATATATATATATATATATAAATGAACGGATAGAAATTATAAACAGATTCGATACCTGAAAGTTGCAAAATGCAAATACAGTCTATTAGTTCTAATTCCAGAGCTTATCTGCAAGTTGCGTGCAAGTGATAATGGAGAGATCTATGAGCCTAGATGCAATATCCTGATACCTGCGGCCATCAATGGCAATTGTACACACATTAGTACTAAGATTTAGTGACTAAAATCATCCACTAAAAGAGTCATCATCCAAGATCATATCTAAGGCATAATCATAATAGGGAACCTGTCCTTGCAGTCCACATAAATTGAAGTCATCTTGTATATAATCCTCATCAACTTCACAAAGGAGCTCATTTCGTCTCAAGCCACAGAACCAAGAGATCCATGATGAATCATCTCCCTCAGAACAGCTAAGTTCTGTCTCTTCGTTGCCTGTCTCTGAGAGGTCTTTAAAATAAAAATAACCCAGTTCAGAAATTAGGATTCAGAGAAATAAAATAATGCAAAGATATAAGAAAAGATATACCCAGAACAAGTTGTTAGGAGAAAAGGCCTTTTATTTGAGACAAGCAAATGCATTGCAATGAATTTGAGACCATCCAAGTGCTAAAGCAAGCTTCAACAGTAACCAAGTACACCCACATCCCGCAGCTGATCCCAGCATTAGACTCATCATAGAGCAGGTTAGTAGAATTACTAGAAGCGACAAATGGTATCTTGGAGATATGTATATAACTAATACAACTATACAAAGATATTCTCTTTTGTGGACTAGTTCCATATCAATGAATAATACACACAACATTTACAATAGTGGATCAGATCAGAACGGGTGCCTTTAGCCACCTACCACAATTCAATATCATATCCTCAATCAGTCAACATTTTTTCCTTGCAATTTTTTTTTTTGAAACAACACCTTTGGAAAAGATTGTTATCATTCATAATCCTTTTACAACAATAACACTTCAACATACAACATTATTCAAATAAAATTCATGCCTAAAAAATAGCTTATCCAATCTCATCTCCAGCAAATACAAATTCATGCCCACATCTGGCTATATTCTAAGTTCCAACATCTTAAATGGTGGCTCACATATGTTGACTCATCACTACTACTAACTACTATGATGATCCACATTCTTACTCATGACTACATGCAATGGATGGCTGACAAGGATCATATCTAGGATCAAATGACAATTGACAGCACGATATGAAGCATCAAGCGATCTTATTCTTATTGCTACATCAATCTATAGGATCCTACCAAAATCTAAAAATCCCAAAATAAAGCTTAAATGGGGAATTTATCAACAATTGAGATGGCCTGCATTTTGCATGCTTGCAATCCCCAAATTGCATTGGCTTGCATCATTAAACATTAGGAACGTTTCAACTACTACCTTGTGAAGGGAGACTATGTCTTTAGATCTATGCAGCAAGCTGAAGCAAGTTATCAAGCACCACCTGTCTAGCAACTGAGTGCTATATGCAGCAAGCTGAAGCAAGGCATCAAGCACGGCCTTTCTAGTCGGTAATGCAGGAATAGCTCCCCTCTCCATCACAGTCAATGCCCCACATGCATTTGCAAACTTGAGAGCCCCTCTCAATCGATCTTCATCTTGAAGCAACAAAAAATCAGAAGCAAAGAAGAAAATCAATACAAAAAAAATAATAATCATAATAATCTTGAGAGCCCCTCTCAATCGATCTTCATCCTTGCATAGAAATTCAATACAAAAATAGATTCATCATCACGTACCTAAGCAAAGAAGAAATTGCAATCAGATGATTGTTAAATGCCTGGAACTTCTAACCACCTGGGACTCCTAGGAGGATCAAGCAAACACGAACAGGGACAGTGGCTGCCGACGAAGGCTGTGGTCACAGGGGCTGCGGCTGGTGGATGAGCAGGGGCAGTGACGAGGGTTGGATGAAAGGGGTTTTGAAAACCCTAGCACGGAATGTGCTCACAGATCAATGTTGAGTTTGCGGCGAAAGGGGGTTTTGAAAACCCTAGCGAGAGAGACAGAGAGATTGGGAAACAGAGAGAGGGAAATGCGACTGAGTGACAGAGAGTGGATGAGGGAGTGCGAGAGATCGCGAGAGGGAGAGGGAAAGGGAGAGGGTCAGTGCGAGAGAGAGAGAGAGAGAGAGAGAGAGAGAGAGAGAGCGGGGGTTTTGGTTTTGGGAATTTGGGTGCGCGCGGGTGAGGAGTGCGGTTCGGGATTATTTTTAGGGGTAACGGACATCACCGTCTGGATTTTGTTTCGAATTGTGGGGCCCACCGTTGTGTATTTTATCGATCCACTCCGTCGATTCATTTTAACGGCTCCTTTTTATGGTTTATTCAAAAAATGATTCAGATCTAATATTTAGGTGGACCACACCACATATTAACGATATAAATTTATTTTTTATTCTTTCTCATTGTGTGGTCCACTTAGACTTTTGATCTTTCTAATTTTTTGTCCCATGCACTGAAATAATATTTCAAAATTGATGGACCGATTAGATAAAACAAATATATTACAATGGGCCCCATGAAGCCCCTTAAGTATAGTCAGTCTCTAATAAGGTCCTATGGGGAGGTATGCTTTAGCTATAGATTAAGTACGCTTTAGCTACGGATTAAATCCGTAGCTATTTAGCTACAGATTAAATCCGTAGCCATAGACCTCTATAGACCGCAGCCTTTGCTCATTTTTTTGGTAGTGCAACTATGAAAGATTAAGAATGAGAGACTCTCGATAGTAATGCTTTAGCCTCTATCCGTTTATGTCTCATGAATGAGGTTCTCTATAATGTTTTGAGGGAGAAAACTGCGGCTATATTATGAGCGAAGTTCGAGGATATGTATGCTAAAAAATCCTCTGAAAATCGCATACACTTGAAGATGCAGTGGTATAACTTCAAGATGACGGAGGGTAGAGATTTGAAGGCCCACATTAACAACTTTAATAAATTAGTTTGCAAATTGCTGGATAAGGAGAAAGTGATCAAAGATAAGATACAAGCATATATGTTGTTGAATTCTCTTCCGGCATCGTATGAGTCATTCAAAGACGCGATGTGCACCGCCAATAAGACCTTGAGTGTCGACACCGTTATCTCAGCCCTTCAAGGGAAGGCCATGAGAAAGTTAAATTGCGACATGTGGACATTTTCCGATGCACTGTTTACAAGATGTAGGAATTCTGAGCGAGGTACAGGATCTTCGAGACCTAGATCCAAATCCAAGGACAAGGGCAAAGTAAAACTAAAGTGCTGAAATTGTGGGATGAGTGGACAAATGAAAAAGGATTGTACCAATCCTAAAGCAAAGAAAGAAAACTCAGAGACTTCTTCTAAGGAGGCCAATGTTGTTACATCTGATGAAGAGGCAAGTGGTGGTGATGTTCTGTCCGTGTCTATGGTTGGACAGTTGCATGACAATCTTAGATATGAGTGGATCCTTAACATAGGAGCATCATATCACATGACTCCTCATCAGAGTTAGTTCGCCAGTTACAAGGAATGCGATGGTGGATAAGTTTTTATGGGTAATGACAATGCCTGTAATGTTGTGGCTATTGATACTGTGAGCATCAAGATGTTTGATGGGATGGAGCGTACCTTGAATGATGTCAGGTATGTTCTTGATATGAAGAAAAATTTGATTTCTCCTGGTGCACTCAAGGTTATAGGGTGCAAGTTTACTAGTATTGATGGTGTCCTTAAAGTTTCAAAAGGGACACTCGTGGTTATGAGAGCGCAAAGGCACGGAAACCTTTACAGGTTGATCGGAAGCACTTTAGCAGGTGGAGCAGTAGCAGCTGTTGCAAATTCCACTTCTGTACGTTTATGACATGCTCGTCTAGGCCACATGAGCGAGCGGGGCATGAAGGTACTATCTGATCGTTGTTTGATTCCATCTTTTAAGAATTCTGATTTAGATATATGCGAACATTGTATATATGGTAAACAATTTAGATTATCTTTTAAAACTGGAAAACATGTATATAAGGGAGTGCTTGATTATGTGCACTCTAATGTATGGGGGCCATCGCCAGAGGTTTTCATTGGGGGGTCGTCATGGTTTGTTTCATTCATTGACGACTGTTACAGGAAAGTTTGGGCTTACTTCATGAAACTTAAATCCGAAGTTTTTACCATATTCAAACAATGGAAGACAATGATGAAAAAACTGTCAGGACGAAAAATAAAAGTTTTAAGGATTGACAATGGTGGAGAATTCACTTCCATTGAGTTTAATAAATATTCAAAGGATGAAGGGATCATTGGGCACAACACAGTGCACCACACGCCTGAACAAAACGGTGTGGTTGAGCAAATGAATTGGACTCTCTTAGAGAGGGCCTGATGCATGTTAAGTAATGCTGCATTGAGTAAGTACTTATGGACTGAGGCCGTTAACACGACTTGCTACTTGGGGAACCAATCCTCGTTTACGGCAATTGAATATAAAATTCCAAAGGAAGTATGAAGTGATCATAAGCCGGACTACTCAGATTTGAGCATATTTAGTTGTGAGACTTACTCTCATGTACCGTCAGTTAAGAGAGATAAGCTAGATCATAGAGCCAAAAAGTACATCTTTGTTGGCTATGGTATTTGTATGAAAGGTTACAAGTTATTAAACAAGGTCACACGTAAGGTCATCAGTAGTCGTGACGTTAGATTTGATGAAAACTCCCTATTCCACAAGAATGATCAAGAGAAGCAAGAGGAACCAGAAAGGTTGATCGTAGACGTCCAAATTGACACAGATGATACTCATGCAGAGATAAATGTGCAGACAGAGGTACAAGAGCAGGTGGAGCAGCCAACTGTGAGAAGGAACCCATCGCATGATCGCAGGTTATCGGCAAGATATAAGGACGACTTTAATATTGCATATGCCCTCATTACAGATGAGGGGGACCCGTCAACTATTCAGGAAGTTCTTGATGGGCCTGATGCAAAAAAAGTGAAAGGCGGCTATGGATGATGAGATGGACTCATTACACAAAATTCACACATGGGAACTGGTAGAGCTTCCAGTGGATCGAAAAACGATTGACAAGTGGTTATTTAAAAGAAAACATGATAGATACAAAGCGAGATTGATAGCGAATGGATATGCTTAAAGAGAAGGAATCGACTTCACAGAGATATTCGCGCCGGTGGTTAAGCAAGTATCCATCAGATTCGTGTTGGCACCGATTGCCTAATATGATCTCGAGATGGAACAGATGGATGTCAAGATTGCATTCCTACACGGGGAGTTAGAAGAGCAGATTTATATGAAGTAACCAAAGGACTACGAAATTAAAGAGACAAAAAAAGTTTGCAGGTTAATGAGGTTGTTGTACGGTATAAAACAGTCGTTTAGGTAGTGGTATAAGAAATTTAATTCTTTCATGTTGAATTAGAAATTTACTCGGAGTGAATACGATCACTATGTCTATTACAAGACACTAAGTGATGACAAATTCATCATTCTAGTATTGTATGTTGATGATATGTTGATCGCCAGTCATTATATGTTTGAAATTAACATACTGGAGACTCGGTTATCAGGGACATTCGAGACAAAAGATCTAGAGGCTGCAAAAGGGGTTCTCGGCATAAATATTCATAAAGACAGGAAGAGCAGACTTTAGTTATCACAGGAAGAATACCTTAAAAATGTGTTAATTAAGCATGGGATGGATCAGGCAAAGCCAGTGAGCGTTCCCCACGCGACTCACTTCAAACTTTCGACAAAATAATGTCCTAAATCAAATGAGAAAAAGCAAGTTATGTCTCATGTGCGTTATTCGAATGCGGTTGATAGTTTAATATATGTCATGGTCTATACGAGATCATATATTTCACAGGCAATTAGTGTTGTGAGCAGATACATTTCAAACCCCGACAAACAACATTAAGATGCGGTTAAATGTCTACTTCGATACATTCGAGGTACAAAAGACTACGTCTTAACTTTTAAGAAGACGGGGGGGCAAAGTTAGTAAGGTATGTGAATTCAAACTACGCAAGCAGTGTGAATTCCAGAAAGTCAACTTTAGGATACTCGTTTGTACTAGCGGGTGAAGCAATTAGTTAGATATCGAAGCTTCAGTCTGTGGTGGCACTTTCCATGCCCGAAGCAGAATATATGGCAATAAAAGAAGCGTTTTAAGAAGGTGTTTGGTTAAGAGGCATGATAAATCAATTGGGACTTCAGTATGAGACCGTGCCAGTTAATTGTGATAGTGAGAGCATTAGTAATTTGGCTAAAAAATCTGTTTATCAATCTCGTACTAAACACATTGATGTTCGTCACCATTTTATCTGACAAGTGCTTAAGGAAGGAAGCGTAACTCTGGATTAGATTCACACCCGTATGAATCGAGTAGACATGCTCACCAAGGTTGTTCCTACAGAGAAGTTTGAAGTTCTGTGCAACTTCTCTAGGCTTGACGATGGCGTAAAAGGAAGACAGAGTGTGCACGAGAAGCATTGATGATGCAAGGCAGAGATAAGAAAAGAGGACAATGAGCTACATGTTTGAAGATTGAAGATATGGTGAAGATTGTTGTATTTGATGTTTTAAATCTAATCAGATTTTGCGCAAATTTTTCGCGCAATTGCGAAAGTGCGGGATTTGTTTCCGATTTCGTTTATGATTCTTTCCAATTTTGTTTGGGATTCTTCCTAAAACTATATATATGGGTGTAAACGAGATTGGGAGGTGTTATTCTAAGAGAATTCTAAGGCATTCTAGGATTTCTAAAAGGGTTCTAAGGTTTCAAGGGGTGGTGAAAAGGAGAGGTTTGAGGATTGTTCAAGCTGGGTAAGTCCTCTATCTTTGTAATCTATGCTTTTCATAGTGAAATTTCTGTCGCTTTGTGCCATAGTTTTTTCCCTTAAGAGTTTTCCACGTTAAATCTCTGTGTTCTCTTGTGTTTGCTTGGTGCTCTTGGATTGCTATCGTAGATCCATATCTGTGTGATTCCACAGTCCAAAACACAACAAGACCTTCACATCAAGTTTTCAAGTTTTTAAACCTTGTCGGATTTGATTCATCGATTAACCTTCCAGTGATAATCTTTCATTTTTTCTCAGAGAACTATCGGCATATAAATAACAATATGCTAATAAACTATTTTGCGTTTGGTGCATCATCATGCTATATCATGCTATGCAGATTGTGTTAACTATGGAGATAACACTATTTCATAGGCTTTTTATCATCATTAATTGTTGTATTATCAAAATTAGATGGATTCTAGAAAAAATCCGAAATCCTGCTATTTTGAAAACACGCGAGATGGGAAAAGACTAGGACGGGAGCAGTTGATAGATGAATTCAAAATTTGTACCTTTATCATCATTGAATAAAATAAAGTCGACAAAATTATGCAGGACCCACTATAAATAGTTGATTTAGAGCAGGTTGTAGACACTTTTATGGCCAAGATGGACTAGAAATGGCCTGATCGGAGGCGAAAGTGATCAGGACAGTCAAAACCCTAAAGCAGGCGTATCTTGCAAACTGGAATGAATTATTTGACATACCATATATGATTTTAAGGTAGGAGAAGCTACTTTAGCCAACCAACCTGCTACGCCAGGTTTCCCACTCCAGATTTGTGAGATTCCATCAGATCGACAGTTGAAAGTTCATTTTAATTTTAATCTTACTATTTATAGTAAGTTTTAGTTCAATTATAACTCTTGATACTTTTAGCTTTGGGAGTCGTGCCCAACATGAAAAGGGCTTTTAAAAAAATTAGGAGAATAGGATGGTTAGGGGAAATTGGACAATTACTATTTTTGGCCGAAAACTATAAAGTTTATTAGAAATCATGACAGTCTATAAATAGTAAATTTACTATTTATAGTAAGTCACGTTTTTTAGGGAGTTTGAGTTGGAGTTTGATTTTAAAACTTCTTACAAGGCTTGATATTTATCATCAATATTAGAATTTATTTTTTTCTAATTTTCTATTTAAAGAATTGTAAATTTATTTTTATTATCAATCAATTTATTTTTGAATTTATTTTTATTTACTCTTTTTCCTCATGGATTCGAGGAATTTTTGTGAGCAGTCCAGAGAAGCTCCGTGGATTCAAAGTATTTATCCCCTGAGGAAGATAGTGATCAAACTCATCACATCCATCCCCGCGTCAATTGTAACCCAAAAAACTAATCCCTGGGACAATCTTAACTTTTGGATTTGTTGCCAACAGATAGTTAAAGAAGAGAAATACAATATCTGTCAATCTTCAGCTGATCTGGGATTTCCCAATCTGAAATTACTTTTGGAAATCCGTAAATAAGTGGGATAGATAAGATCAATAAGTCTAGATTATTCCAACTATGCTTTAAATCAGTTGCACCATTTATCAAAAATAGGGTCAGCAATTGTGTTAGTTTTGCACCATTAAATTTTATTTATTTATTTTTTATTTTAAAAAATCATGGTTACTCTTCAACCACACGCATGACACACACACGCATGACACAGTCATACGACAATCTAGACCGTCCAAACTACTGATTCACTGTGGATGGAGCCTCACATGGTTTCAACTGCAAACATGGCATACTTGTGCAGCATTCCACACCATCCAAATCATTGATACAAGTGTGCAGAGCCCCACTTGGTTTCAACCATACACTTGGCATAGTTTTACGGCAATCCGACCCGTCCAAATAGAATAACCCCACTTGGTTTCTAGCTTACATATGGCATAGTTGCACAGCATTCCGGACCAGCCAAATCTCATGAGGCAGCCCCATATGATTTATGGACAAGATCTTATACAATTATACAATGCTTGAGTTTGCAGTTTGTTTAATGTATGACATGTCAATTTGCGTCATCCAAATAACAGATGGTGCTATTTTTATAGGAAAATAGAGCTGACCTAACATATAAGACATGACGGTAGAAAACTAGAAGAGCATACTCTCTAAACTACCTAAGTATTTACTACTAGAGAAGATAAGCAGAGCAAGGAGATTCAATGACCGAGCTGAAACAGTTAACTCGACTTAGAGATAAGATTCATTGACAAACATCGACCACGGATGTTGACCTTAACTACGGATGTTGATCACCTCGATCATGGATGCCGATCACCTCAACCACGGATGTCGACCTCGATCACCTCGACCTCAGATGCCAACCACAAGCTCCGAATAAAAACATCCGGAGAAAATCTCTCTCCATATACGAGCAGGACTTTCCAACGAGATCCTAGTCAAAGATCACACCAATCGAGACATAATCGGAGAAATACTAAATAATAGATTTCAACTTCAATATAGGCTCCTCCAACGTATTTTACAGATATGCTCAGATACACAAGTTGCCTGGCAAACCTATAAATATATCACCCTGCTTAAAGGGAAATGACACACAATAATCCTATCTCTAATTACACTTACTTTGAGTCCATCTACTGACTTAGGCATCGGAGGGTCCCCAGCCATAACCGGCATCCTCAGTTTCCTCTTGTTCTCCATTAAAGTGCAGGTACCAAACGGCTCACAGGAAAGGTGAAATGGGATCAACCAGATTTAACTGATGATACTATTAACACACGTGTATAGCGATAGGTCAAGTCACTACCAAACACTAAATACCCTGTTACAACAACCATAATCATTATAAATTAATCATATTCAAACAACGCTATCCACTTGCGCTCCAAAAGGGACCCTTAACGGCTTCGTCTAAAATTGCAATAGGTTATTTTCAGATCTGTCGTAAAACCGTTAAGTCCTGACTGAGAATTCTTAGTAATACCACATTTTTTGCCATGACTCAATGGAGTCTAGATAGACCTGTTCCTCCATTCTTCCATAGGTGGTTTGTGATGCATCCATTGACTATCAAGGTCTATTCATCAAGTGGATAACGTGTACATTTAATATAGACGGTTGGTCATCTTTCTATATATACCAACAGTCCATTCTCTCATGCATGTGTGGCCCCACAATTTTAAAAGGAAAAAAAAAAAAAACTTGAATTGACTCAAAGTTCAACGGGACTGGACCCAGCTTGACTCGCTATTTGACCCTAATAATTTAAAATACTAGGTTTGCCAACAGATAATTAAGATAGAATTAGCGTAACTAATATAAAATGGACGTGTATTCTCATTAAACCAATGGTTAATTTGCTGTTTAAGTGCATCTCTCTATGTTCCCCACCTCCCCAACCCACCCATTTGAATTTTATTATTGATAGTTTGATACTCAACGAGTCTTCCTCAGTCAAGATTTATTCGGACCCGTAACTGAGCTTCCAAGAGACTCGGCAAGATGAGTCGAGTCAGCAAGTAGAACTTTGTGTGGTCCACTTGATGAGTGGATAGGTTTGATGTTTTTGGAAAGGGTGTGTTCAAGGTGGTCCCCACCTGATGAATGGTCGGGATCCTGTACATGTATGCTGTAAATGGCCTCTTCAATATCCCATTGTGTGATGCTCGAGCAATATTAAGCAGATGATCATCCTGTGTGAAAGCCACATTATTGAAGTTTCATAGTGCATGAATCTCATTTCTGTTTGATGAACTGGCAGCGTGATGTGGGGGATAAACATCACGTAACCTGCTTATATATCAGAATGGTGGGTGATGCAGGGATGGACGTGATGAGGTCGAGCACGTCTTCCTTATGAAATAACTATTCCAAATCCCTGAAACTTCTCTGTACTATTTATAGAGATGCCTCGAATCCACGAGCAAAATAAGAAAATAGAAATAATTTCTAGAAATTCATAATAAATTAATTGGTTTAGAAAATAAATAAATAATGAGCTGATATCCTCTTAAATAGTGACATAACCCGACGAATAAGTTTCGGAATCAAACGACAACTAAAACTCCCATTTGGTCATGATTTCTACTAGACATCATGGTTTTCCATCAAAAATAATAAGTGTCATATTTGACTTAACCAATCTATTCTTCTAATTTTTCTTAGAACTTTTCATGTCGGACACAACTTCTAAAGCCCAACGAATGAAGAGTTACAATAAAACTAAAATTTATTATAAATAATTTTTTTTTAAAAAGGGATTTCAACTATTGATCTGATGGAATCTCGCAAATTCAGCATGGGCAACCAGGCATAGAAGGTTGGGTGGCTAAAGTAAGTTCTCTTACCCCAAAATCATATACAGAGTGTTGGATAACTCATACCGGTTTGCGAGATACGCCTATTTTAAGGTTCTGATGGTCCAGATCACTTTCACCTCCGATCGGCCTTTTCTGGTCCATCTTGGCCATGAAATTGAACTCATGGCCCCAGCAAAAAAATAAAAATAATAAAATCACAACAATCCGAACCCTCCAATTGGCAGACATGATATAATCAGTTGAAAAGAGAGATGCGGAAAAGATCCACTTTAAGGTATGAAAAGGCCAAAAGCGGTGGCTGGGATCTTCCAATCAGGGAGAATTTTAGGGCATGGTTATGATGTGGACCACTGAATGATGAGCCTCACTTTTTAAGCCTGAAAACCTGAGCATGGTGCCAATGTCTCGGGCCCAGTATCTTTTAATTCTTGAAAAATACATTTCAACACGGCATTCATGTTTGTTTGTTGGCATAATAGAGGAGAGCTTAGATGAGTAGGTTTATTACTTCTTCTTTTTTTCTTCCCATTAAAATACAAGATGTTTTCAAATAAAATAAGTTCTTGAGTTCTTTCATTATTGGAAGCCATTATCATTACAGGAGCATGATTTCAATGTTGCATTCTCCACCAGCTACTAGGTGCATGTACAGTGAGTCAGTCCATACATCCAGCTGATGGTTACTGGACGGGCTACAACAGCAGATTATGTATTGAACCAGTGCTAATTGCGTCCTGCCCTGGCCTGGATGGAGTCGGTCCACGCAGGGCTCTATGAGGCCACTGTGATGTATGGGTTTTATCCACGCTGTTCATCCAATTTTCCAGATCATTACAGGGTATGAACCGAAAAATGAGCCAGATCCAATGCTGAAGTGGACCACAAAGTAAAGATTGAACTCTCACCATTAAAAACTTCTTATGGGCTGCAAAAGTTTTGGATCAAGATGAAATTTTGTTTTTCTTTCTTCCTTTATCAAGGTTTATGGGACCTTTTATGAACAGGTTGGATTGAAAATAATCGCGGTGGCCCTAGGAAGGTTTCAGCAATGAGCATCATTATCACAGTTTCTTCCTGTGGTGTGGTCCAGTTGAGCCTTGGATCTGCCTAGTTTTTGGGTTCATACCCGAAAATGATCTCAAAAAATGGATGAATGAAGTGGATAATATCCATAGATTACGGTGGGCCCCACAAAGCCCCTGCTTGACCTGATTTCCATCCATGCAGGGGCAGGACGCAATCCACTCAGATGACTATCCATGTCACTTTAGGGTGTGTTTGGTCTGTGGAATTGAATGGTATTGAATTTAATTAGATGGATTTAACATCATTATTGCATAGTGATTGCATGTCCGGAGATACCATGGTATTGTATCCATCCAATCTAATGTTTGGGATAAAATTTTTGCTAAGGAGAACATGGGATTAAGTACAATCATGTTTGGTGGACCATGGAATTGTAATAAACGGAGTAAATTCTATACGGATGTCGTTCACTTGTACACATATATAGCCATAATGTCACATATAAACAGTGTATATGGATGGACAGCATGGATAAACACATGCATCAATGCAGGGCCCACATGTGTATTGGATTTCAAAATCCATGGAAATCCAGTGCGACCGGGTGCAATTCTAAGGGACTAAATGCAATTCCATCCCAACCTTTTCCATCCTCTCCAAATGCTGGATGGAATTGCACGGACCGAATGCAATTCTATCCCTCCTGATCCCATCTAATGCCCCGCGCAGCACGGGATTAAGCACAACTATGGGTTGGTAGCATGGATTGACGGCTAGGCCTAGTCAACTGCAACTTGGCTGAGTCGACCTGGACTCAAGAGTAGTCTGATCCAGTTCCGTGCCACGAGGTAGTACTGAGAATAGAGGGTGACTCAGCTAGACTCATCCCCCACCCACCAGCTCAGCTCAGTTGTGACCCAACTCAGGCAAAGGCCATGAGCAGACGTCTAAAGATAATGGGGTCCAGCTCCATGGCTCAGTAGTAGACAGACTATTTCAACACTAAGATCATGAGATCGAGTGCCCATGTGGTGTGGATTTGTAAGGAAAAAAAAAATTATTATCCAAAGATGACGTGGTATCTAGACTCTTCATTGAGAATTCTTAAATCCATCAGGAAGAAGTAAGAAAATAAAAATATTGTTATAAAAAATTCATAAATTGTTTGATGAATGAATAAATGAGTTTACACCCCTTTAAATAGAGATACTAGGCCATGGAAGAAGTTTCAAAATTAAACTACAACTAAAACTCTTAGAATTCACGACTGACTATAAATAGTAAACCTACTATTTATAGACGATCATGATTCCTATCAGTGGGCGTGGCTTTTGGCCAAAAATAGTGTCTTATTTGGCTTCAATATGTTGTTCTCCTAATTATTTTAACCACTTTTCATGTAGGGTGCAACTCCTAAAGCACAACGGATGAAGAGTTATACTCAAACTAAAACTTACTATAAATAGTAACTGTCGATCCGATGGTGTTTTGCAAATTCGGCATGGGTAACCCGGCATAGCAGGGTTTGGTGAATAAACTAGCTTGTCCTACCCCAAATTCATATATGATACGTCCAACAACTTATTTCAATTTGCGAGATGTGTCCGTTTAAAGTTTTAACATTCGGGATCACCTTGCTTACTATCGGACCCCCTTTTTTTTAATCAATCTTAGCCTTGAATATGTCCGTGACCCAGTCTACATCATATCTCTACAACTCTATCAGGCTTATCTCTATGGGTCATGAGTCGGGTGTTGCAGATAAGTTGGGTGGACCCAGTGGGTCATTAGACTTAACTCGAGGATGAACGGTTGGATTTAAAAGTTGAACAATTGGATTCGAATTTGGACTAGTTGGGTTGGTTCTTGATT
The DNA here is from genome assembly GCF_029962835.1 of Magnolia sinica. Taxonomy (NCBI): domain Eukaryota; kingdom Viridiplantae; phylum Streptophyta; class Magnoliopsida; order Magnoliales; family Magnoliaceae; genus Magnolia; species Magnolia sinica. The sequence goes on from NC_080578.1 coordinate 92,989,309, forward strand.
AAAACAACACTTTGATTAGCCTGGATCATCTCAAAGCTGACTACCCAATTAGGATAGAACCAACTTTTAAATGGATTATTAGGGTTTGGACCACACAAGAAAATGGACCCAATCATCTCCCAAGTTGAACTTAACATGTTAATTTCCGTTAATTAAGGTAACCGGCCTGACTAAAAATAAAACCTTAAAAAAAGATAATTAGGTTCCGACCCTCTCATGTTCTTACTTCACAGAATACAAACCAAAATAAATAATAATAATAAAAAGGGAAAGTCTCAGGTCCAGCTGGTTGGACCACGAGGTACGGTCCACTCAGGGATAACTTGTAACCTATTTAAGTGAATGTAAAATCCAGCCCTTTCAATAGGTTGTACCCACCACAAGAATCAGTTTGTACAAAAACCAGCCCCATCTACCCATCAGGTGGACCATAAGATAGATAATCATTTCTATCCATTGATAAATAGTAAGATACAAGTGTGGCCCATTTTGAGTAGATTGGCTGATTTTCGCCAAGGTAATCATCATAATGCGGTCAACCTTTTATTAAATGTGTTGGATGTTTCATGCACATGAAAGGTTGGAAATTATCTATTGGGTGGACCATAACTTATTGTCCAGCTGCTTAGACATAAGACCTTATTAAAAGCTCATCTAGGCTACGCAGATCCCATCCTGCAGCTAGTGCCGTAGAAATTCAATACAAATAGGCCACGTCCTGACGCAGGGATGAACGTGATGAGGATAACTATTCCGAATCTACAGAGCTTCTCTAAACTCCTCATAGAGACTTCTCGAATCCACGGGGAAAGAAAGCAGAAAATAGAAATAAATTTTAAGAAATTCGAAATTAATTAATTGATCAATAAAAATGATTTCATGACCCTTTAAACAGGGGTACCAAGCACTGGGAAAGAAATCAGAATCAAACTACAACTCAAACTCCTAGAATCCGCGACTTACTATAAATAGTAAACTTACTATTTATAGACGGTCGTGATGTCTACTAGTGCGCAAGGCTTTCGGCCAAAAATAGTAAGTGTCCTATTTGGCTTCACCAAACCGTTCTCCTAATTATTTTAAGCTCTTTTCACGTTGGGCGCAACTCCTAAAGCCCGACGGATGAAGAGTTATAATCAAACTACAACTTAATATTTATAGTAAAAACGAAATTAAAACAGGGAAACGACCGTCGATCCAGGGGTTTTTCGTAATTCCGGGCTGCGCAACCTAGCGTAGTGGGGTTGGTTGGCTTCAGTAGCTCGTTCTACCCCAAAATCATATATTTTACGTCAGATAACTCATTCCGGATTGCAAGATACGCCTGATTTAAGGTTCGATGGTCTGGATCACTTCTGTCGTCGACCGGGCCTTGTCGACCGGGCCTTTTCTGATCCATCTTGGCCATGTAACTATCCGCGACCCGCTCTACATCGCGTCCCAACAGCAGTGGATGGGCGACCTCTCATCAATGAATATATTTTCCATATCAGCCATCTATTGCTGGGATGATGAGTCATTTCAGACTAGACATCTATGGTTGGGATGATGAACCACTTCGTACTAGAAATAACAAGAGTATCCAAACTAGCTGTCCCAATCAAGCTCTAAACCGCTTATGTATAACATAGAGTTCGAAACCTGTGTGCGGTGCGGTGCGGTGCATGTTCAACTTGCGAAAGGCTTATAGATGAATGGTCTGGATTATCACAAACGTTGCAGATCAATAGCACCGTACTGTTATACGTATGAGAGATCAGATTGGGTTTGTTATTTTGGATATTTCTATCTAAATATTTTCTATGGTGGTCTAATTAGAATTATACAAGAGTAATGTTTTGAGTTACAGGAAGTTTTAGAGTTGTGATCATTTTTTTTTTTAGAAGATAGTTTGGACAGTGTTTTGTGTGTTGGTTTTCTCTATTGCATTGGTTTATTTTTTGCACATACTCTGGCTGAGTGTGAACGTTGATACACAGGCTCTCAAAAGTTGTATACTGAGCATATTATAGAGGTCATTGTCGCTGTGTTGCAGTTCTGGAATCATAATATTGGATGAGAAAAACCTAACCCCTGATACATGTTTCTTGAAATTGCATCCGTCCAATAAAAATTACCAATTTGATAGAAAAATGATCAAATTAGAATATATTTTCACTAATCATACATCTAATTCTCTACCCACAAAATGGACAATTTATGTAACAACCTTTTTTTTTTCTTTTGTTTCAACGGTGGTAACTAAACCTTATTAATGTTTATTTTGTGGTCCACTTGAACTTTGGATCAACCTCATTTTTGGGCCCATGTGTAAGCCCCGTATCCTAAACCGTACCGTTCCATAGGCTTCCGCAGTCTTCCCGGTCGAATTCCGACAACCTTCGACCCTTAACCGGTATTTGCGCGTGACCTGGATTCTCGTGCCGTCAACCTGAGTCGACTCAACCCAGAACTTATACCTTAGCGATCGCATCGTCGCCGCGGTTCCGATGCCGCGACTTGCGCGCCGAGGCGATACCCTGGTTGGGAGATGTGGACCAGCATTCGGTGCGAGGAAAACACCGCGCGTGGGAATTCCGAGGAAATCTCTACAAGGTGTCACATCAATCAATCAATCCCATCAATCCCATCATGTCAAGTACACATCACCTTTCACCCTTTCCCAAGCAAACCTCAAAGTCAAAAAGTTCTTACACCACCTATACCTCTCTTACAACTTTTGCCAAAAAAGTCAAAAAAGCTTCTTACACCCATCCCTCCATCCATCACTCCATCACCCATCACTTTCTCTCTCTCTCTCTCTCCCTTACAAGTCTCTCTCTCATTTCAAACTCTCCCATAAGCAAATATCTCATACGTATGAGCCTCTCCCATTCCTCCCAAGCTACATGTGTGACCCACCTTTCCATCCTTAGATCTCTCATCTCAACCATCCATTTCTCATCTTCCTCCATCAAAGAGAAACACAAGGAGCTAAGGAAGTCAAGGGAGCAAGAAGATCAAGTGGTGGGTGTCTTGATAGGGTAGTTTTTGATGCTTTTAAGATGGGCCAAGTGAGGCCAACCGATCAATGGTTTGGATCTCACTTTGGACCCTAAGATGTGGCCAATGGCCCACTTGGATCATCATGATCATTCCATGATGGGGCCATTCTCCATGGACCCCATCATGATGTTTATTTTCTTGCATGCTTAGGGTCATCTAGACCGTCTATTTTAGTGGAGAAGGGATCTCCACCGTTGGATTTCAATTTCATGGACCCACATGCAATGGGACCCACTTGATGTATGATTTGGTGCAAGGGAGGGCCCATAGTGTCGGGGTCCCTCCATCACGCGGATCTCATTCTCTATCTCTCTCCCTATCTTTTCTTTTCCTTATTTTCTTTATCTTAATATGATTGTGTGGCCCACTTGAATGGACCCCACCATGAAGCATGTATTTTGTTTAAGACATCTATAAGTGGGGCCCACCTTATATGTGTAGTACCCACACCATTCATCAGTGGTGGCCCACCTGAGCAGGCCCACCTTGTATGGCAGACCGTCCAGCGTCCCTGGACGCTGGACGTTTAATGGGAAAACACAAATACTAGCTTGGTTCAAGCTTTGGTTGGCCCACTCATGTAGGCCTCACCTTGATGTATGTATTAAATCCACACCATCCATTCCTTTCCCAAGCCCTTTTTAGGCGTTGACCCGAAAGATGGGATCAATCAGACCTTCGGGCGGGCCATACCATAGCAAATGGTGGTTTTCACCATTGAAACTTTCCCTGATTATTTATACGCTGAAATATGCCCAATATTGGGCTTGTTTTGCCTGTCGTGAGGCATGGAGAGCCATTGGACGGAGTGGATTTGCAATATGTGGACCCCACCTGTAAAATCCATGAAAAAACAGAAATAAAAAAAATAAATAAAACAACAACACAGCAGCCGTTGCTGCTGTGTCAGACCGCAGCAGGCACTGCCTGCACTAGCGTTCGGGCGGACGGACGTATGTACAGCCACCCACGGCTGTAGCCGTGGGCCCCACCTTAATGCTTATCTGCCATCTGACCCGTCCATCGGGTGGGCCACCCCCTGACGTGGTCCCACGCCAAAAATCATCTTGATCCAAGACCCAGGTGGCCCACATCATTGGAAACAGTGGGATTGAACCTTTACCTTTGAAACCCTTTTAGGGCCCACAGAAGTTTTGGATCAGGGTGGAATTGGTGTTCACCCTTCATCTAGGCCTACGTGGCCTTATCAACGGGTTAGATGGAATATAAATGTTATGGTGGGCCCCACATGGAGCCCACAGTGATGTAAGTATTTTATTTCCACCGTCCGCCTGGACGGTGAAACCCACTATGATGTGTGTGCGTGTGTGTGTGGGTGGGTGCGTGCGTGTGCGTGTGTGTGGGCGTGTGTGTGTGTTGGTGTGTATATATATATTTATATATATAATATTATATTACATATAATATTATATGTTTTATATATATATATATATATATATATATATATATATATATATATACACACACATATATATACATATATAATATTATATTATATATAATATTATATGTTATATATAAATATATATTGTATTATATACAATTTATTGATGGTTGAGGCCCACTTTGATATATATAAGGCCCATCTCAGTTATTTTTGGCCCATGGTTGAGGCCCACTTTGATTTATATGTAAGGCCCATGGGTCGAGGCCCATTTGATGTGTTATGGGCCCATGGGTCGAGGCCCATTTGATGTGTTAGGGGCCCATGGGTTAAGGCCCGTTAAGACATATTGGGGCCTATGAGTTGAGGCCCACTTGATGTGCATTTGGGGCCCCATTGATGTGGCCCATTTGATACACATAAGGCCCATAAGATTAGGCCCATTTAATGCATTCTAAGGCCCACGGGTTATGGCCCATTGCAATGCACATAAGGCCCATTGGTGCGGCCCATTGATGTGGCCCACTTGATGAATATGAGGCCCATATGATACGGCCCATTTGATATATTGAAGGCCCAATGGGATATACCTAAGGTCCATTGCAATGTGTAATCCCAATATGATTTATGTAATGATATTTGTGGCAGTCATGCCTTGGGAGCAATGTTGGTTTGACGTCCACATTGCAAGTGTAGTGTGGTTAAATGTCCACATTATGACTTTCCCTAGGGCCCATTGTTAGGCTCGTACATCTAATGTGTAGGCCGTCTAGGCCCATTATTGTTATGATTATCATCCATCCCATATAACATGTTTAATTTCATGATTCATAATCATATGCATCATACGTATGCTTGATATGAGAAATGACTAATCATAGCATAGGCCTTCAGGCAGATAGTTTCGGGGCTCCCGTACAAGGGGTGTTGCCCTACATGAGCGCACGATACGCGCAGGATTGTTGCATGACTGGATAGTGTGATTCATGCATTCGCATTGTGTGATATGGTTACTGTACGCCCTAGTGACATCAGGGCCGTAGCCTCCACAGACGTATCGTGGTTGGCAGGATTGGATACCGGAAATACTGTTCTACATGGGGTGCGATAGATATCCCTGGGTGAAAGTCCCTAAACCCTTATGGTACCAAGAGGTTGCTCCAACGTTTAAACCGAGTGGATGCATGAGGGCTGAGTGCCGATTACCAGACGGTTGCACTTTCCACTATGTCGTGGTCCGTTGGAAGGGGTGCGGCCTTACCCGCCTGAGAGTAGGGGGCAATGCTAGGCTGAGTCTGACCAGCTCGAGGAATGGGTCCGCTATTGACGAGCCGAGCCCGATATTGGCAGGCGGATAGTGAGGTCTTTTCCACTCACCTTATTGCGTGCGATGGGGCGACAATCTGGCTTGGAGTGTACTGGACCCCGGTGATATTCCAGATTTTGAGCTATATTAATATGTGGACTTAGATGAGGATTTGCATGCTTGAGTTGCATTTCGCATTGCATGGCCTTGGTATGGCCGACATCATTCTTTGCACCGCATGGCCTTGGTACAGCTAATGGGATTCTTGGCATTCATCAACATGTTCCGCATTACTCTGATACTGCATAACTGCATTATCACCTTGGGCATACACTTTCACCACCCTCTAAGCTTTCTATAAGCTTATGCACGACCGTTGCGTGCAGGTGACGTTGGATCACAGCGGCGCTGAGGCTTAGACGCGTGGCAGATCATTTTGGAGTTTTGTTCATCATCCTTGTATTTTCCTTTATGTTAATTGTACTTGTAAAGTTTTTTATCATAGTGGAAATGTGATGGAGTTTTTGGTTGTTGTTGTGGGTTATGTCTTTGGTTATGCTTATTACGAATCAAACTGATGTTGAAAATCCTCCTTGTAGCATCCCAGGATTGGAACCTGGCGAATGGGCACTGGGAGCCGAGAATGGGGTTCTACGGAGGCTGTTGGCGCCGGATTCGGCGATCAGGAATTTTGTGAGCCCGGTTTCCGAGTTTGGGGCGTGACACCATGCCCTGGCATGGCTGAGCAAAATTGGTGGATGGAATGGATCGATCACGTCATATTTGTTGGGCCCACCATGTTTTTTTAAAAAACACATGTCACTGCAAAATTTTCCCGAGCTTCTCTCCTCTTCCGTTTTGTCTAGAGCTAGGCATAATCCGACCTGATCTGATCCAAACCGAAGGCCATGATCAGGTCGGATCAAGTAGGCCCACTTGAAATTGCGGTTTATACCGCTGATACTGAAGAAAGAATATGAGTTAAGGTCCTAGAGGAGGGAAAAGAGGACTTTTCAAATATTTTTGCCTTTTTAAAGTCTCGATTGTCTAACTTAAATAATCATTCACTTTAAAACAAGTAAGGCAATATAATTTTAATGTCTTCCAAGCCAGTTAGAGGTTTCAATCACAAAAGCTATTAAAGATATGTAGAAACAACAACTAGCATAGTGTTGTGAGCTTGTATGTGAAATGTGCTTCCTATCAATTCATAGCATTCATTCAATCATGTATGAGAAGTTAAAATATTCAAGTATATATAAGCATGATTAAACAGATGTGCAAATGACAATTCTAAATACAAGCATTTATAGTGGTTCGGCTATGTGCCTACTCCACTCCCGGCATCCACACTCAATCTTAGAATGCATCGGATTTTACTATTAATAGTTTTAAACAGGTTGACTAATAACATTTACAGTCCTACACTAAGGACACTAATTTATGCTCTCTGAAAGAGCAAAGGTCCTACACTAAGAACCCACATTTAGGCTCACCGGCCAATGTCCCACACTAGGCACCTCCGTTTAAGCCCACCGACCAAAGTCCCACACTAGGCACCTCCGTTTAGGCCCATCGTCCAAGGTCTCATATAAGAAACCTAAACGAGTTTGTTGATAGCACACTCTTAGCCTCAATCGCACATGAGGAAAGAGACTAAACTTTGAACTCTTGACTATGACACTTACTGGTCGGATAGAGTTATCTTTTGTAGTTCGTCTTGGGATACTTGATCTTTGCACTCTCATACTTGAATCAGCTTTTCGGTGCTCCCCCGATCACGTAGCTTGGATTTACCTGTTTGGTTTAGCTTCATGATCAAGAACCTTGCATAAGATGTACCTATAAAGGTGACCAAGGTAATGGGAGTTGGTTGAATCTCCTATTTAGGATAATGAGTGAATTTTCTAAGGGATTCAACTTATGGATGCTCTAGAGTATCAAAGGGCAAAGGGTTTTCCTATTGGTTTGACCTTTATACTCTAGAGAAGGCACAAGTTCATGTTCTTCATTAATAGGAGCTTTGAATACTTATAGGAGTGAAGGATCACAATGAAGAGAACATGAAACTCGTATGGATAAAGTCTAAATAGGCTAGGATAAGCTTGGGATACACTAGAGATTTTATGATGCATATTTTTACAAATTTTGCAAGTTTCTACAAGCCGCTTTTATAGATAAAAAGTTCCAACGGATAGAAAATGGCTAGTTTTTTATGCTACCGAAGCCAACTTCGGTATCACCGAATCAAATTCGGTGGTACTGAAATATCTTTTGGTATTACTGAATTAATTCTCCAAGTTGCTGATTAAAAACAGTCTCTTTCGGTAGCACCAAACTTTGTTCATCAGTGGTAGTCGGTGTCACCGAAATATCCAGTTAGTGACACCGAATTAATGTTGTAATCTTGATGGACTGTTTTAAGCTCCTGTTACCTTCGGTGGTACCAAAGGTGTTTTTCAGTAGCACCTTCGTCCTACCGACAGTGGACAGATTTTCTTGTTTTGTCCATTAGATCATTCACCAACTTAGGACTTGTTAATGCCAAGATTAAACGATAAAAACTATGAACTTGGAATTGGCTTTGAATAGATGACCTAAGTAGGTTTTCCTATTTTGGTTGGGATCATCTATTTGCAAAGTTAAGATCGTAAAAGCAGTCATTTGTCTTCAATATGGCTTCGATGCTTCTGATCCAGTTGCGTCGCCAGTCTGCATTTATCATGAACTTATCCGACTACAAGACACAACTAGTCACGTGATTGACAAACAAGAGTGCAAATTGGGAGCACTTACACCGCTTAGATCTGACCGTACATCGAGTCGAGTTCCGATCAGTGGTCAATTCGGATTGATCCGATCCGATCCGGTCGGGTACTTATATAAGAAATTTTTATAATTTTATTTTTACTTTTTTACCTACCCTTACCCGAATGAAGCCCCAATCCCTTCTCTTTCTCTACTCGAACGAGCAGCGCCGCATGGCTCCCACCCACCCATCTCGATCCGACCACTTAGCAGCCTGAGACCCATCATCACCGTTCATCTTCTTCATTGATCAGGTAGGTACCGTAGGTTCCATTTTAATTTATTTTATTTTTTTGTGTATTTTGGAGTGATAGACCTCCCTGGTTCACTAGTGGACCACACTGGCTGGCTGGTCGTCCGTCGGCCATGGCTTACTGTTGGATTGGTCCACCGGCCATGGCTTGCTGGTGGACCGCACGAAAATCCTATCCATCCTTTTATCTTCCACTTTCCATACAGATCGTTAACCATTTTCATTTTGTTCCATCTGGTTGAGAGCCAGCGCTTGGATGGTTAGGATCATCCGATCAACGTTTATTTTTAACCATCTATCATCCATGTTAAGGATGACTAAATGGATGGTCCCAAATGGTAAATCGTCCCACCACATGTAATGTGGAGCGGCTCCACCATATCATCTGAGCAAAATGGAATTTAAGTGCACGGATTGGAGTAGAAACGGTCTAGATTACAGATCCATGGGCCCCATTAGTACAAATCCAATGGGAGTAGATGCAGAAATTACTTCATCTTCAACATGATACATAACTGATTTGAGCTGTGGATGCGTATGTGACATGTGAATGGTCCATCATGTCTGTCCAATCATTTTCTGGCCCCCAAAGTTCCAAGTCATCTAATCATCAGGTGGGCCAAACCGTGGTGAATAGTAGAGGGAACCCACCATAGAAAAGCCCTAGATTCAATTTGGAAGAACGTAATGAAATGTGTGAATGTTATCCAACTTGTGCATCATGTGTGCCCCACCATGATGATGTGACTCTTGAGAAATGAGCCCAATCTAACGATTAGGTAGTTGGAGATTGCTATGGTAGTTTGACCATGGATGAATGTTTGGATATCACTAATACCATGTAAAGCAATGGAAACGTAAATGGAAAAGGTTTTCCAATGCCTAACCCTAAACCCTAAACCCTAACCCTAACCTTAACCCTAAACTCTAAATCCTAAACCTTAACACTAACCTTAACCCTAAAATCTAACCCTAAACCATGAATTACCATTTACATTGCTTATTGCTTATTGCTTACTGCTTAATATGTTTGTATAATTGTATATGTATTACATTGCTTATTAGTTGTTGCTTACTGCTTATTATGTTTATATAATTTGCAATTAGTAGTTAATTTGTTGGAATTACCATTTACATTGCTTATTACAATTAGCAAATTATTGTGACTTGTGATTATGATTTGTGAGTTAGATAATTAGTTACCTATTTGAGAATTTGTATGTTGTCATACATAAATATAGTATATTTTTGGTAGAATAGAAATCATTTAAATTGTCCCATTTTGGACAGTTCAAGGTTAGATGGATAGTATGCTTTCATATAACCTATTTAAATGTTCATGCATGATCTGCAGTCCATCTCCTCATTTCTCTCTAGATATGTTTCTTTCGTTTCATTTCCAATCACAAATATCTTCACATTGCTTAGATATTTGGTATCAAAATGTAACAGAATATCAACTTATCTGGAAAGGTATGGGGAGATGTTGACCGATTTTTGGCATGTGCGTTTAAATGGGAATATGAAAGCATTACAATTTATCTAACCTTGGATGGGTAACTAATTTAGGATTTAATATAACTCATTTAGCATTAGATTGTTAATGCTAATATGATTTAGTATCTTTCAACTATTAGATGAAAAGTGAGGGTTTTTCCAATACCCCGTGCGGTTCATCAGTTACATTGCTAATGATCCTTGAAGATGAAGGATTATGTCTAGAAAATAAAGAGGTGCCCATTGATACTACTACCGCATAGTCACATATTGAAGGAAAAGTGAAAAAAAAAGATCGGTAGTATGTGACGATTTTAAAGAAGTAACCTTAAAGAACAGTACCATTAAGATACATTGCAAGTACCGCAAGACTCAATATGCTAAGCAAGCAAATGGGTCGACCACAATACTGACGAAACATAGTTTGAAGTATTATAAAAAAGTAAGAACTCAGACCTCAGGGCAACAAACACTTTCATTTACCCGATATTTAGTGGGTCCGTCGCAGGGTACATTGTCTATCTACAAGTATAACAAAGAGATAGTGAATGGGTTGATGGTCAAATTAATTATTACTAATGAAAGACCATTTCAAATGGTAGAGAGTCTTGCTTTTGTGGAATTAGCCAGAAGCCTTATCCCAAAATACGAGAAGGTCTCCCTTACAACAATAAAGACAGTGTGCAAGAAGATGTATGAAAGAGAGAAGCTCAAGTTGAAAGGACAGTTAGAATCTGTTTCTTGAATTAGCTTGACATTAGATTTGTGGATAACATTCAATCAACGAAAGAGGTATATATAAAATAATCATAAACTTTCATTATCTTGTACCTCCTCACTCTGGATTAATGATTTCAGACTGCATATACAAATGTCTTGTGAAGTGGGAAATTAAGAAAAAAATTTTCTCAATAACTCTAGACAATACCTCTGCAAATGATAACATGATAACGAATTTGTGGAACCAGTTTAAGGTCATCAGTGACTTATATTTTGGTGGAAAGATATTTCATGTTAGGTGTTGTACCCACATCCTAAACTTGATTTTACAAGATGACCTTAAAAGAATTGAGCTAACGATTGAGAACATAAGAAAGTGTGTGAAGAACATACGAGGGTCACCTTTATGATTACATACGTGGAATGAGATCATGAAGCGATTGAATTTGTCAACTCAGAAAATGATGAAGCTGGATGTCATGACACGTTGGAATTCAATTTTTGAAATGTTGGATTCAGCAATAGCCTTCAGACATGTATTCTCTCACTATGTGGAGCCTGATAGTGCGTATCTTTGGTTGCCTTCTGAAGATGATTGGTCAAGATCTAAATCAGTTTGTAAGTTCCTTTCAGTTTTTTACTACAATATGAAGAAATTTTCGAGAAGCAAGTATCCAACAACAAATATATTTCCGTCATAACTTTGGAAAGTAAAAAATGCCTTACACAAAAGTAGTAGTGGACTATACTTTTTACAATTAATGACTATGGGTATGCAGATAAAGTTTAATAAGGATTGGTCTGAGTGTAGTCTGGTAATGGTTGTTGCAATTGTTCTTAATCCTCAATACAAGATGATCATGGTTGAATTCATATGTAATAAGTTACATGGTGCGATGAGTGCCTCTGAGGTCGATAAGATTTGTGATGTAGTCAATGAATTGTACAATTTCTATGTGTGTGCTGTAAAAGATAAATTTCCTCAGGTGGATTCTAATTCCGCCGTTGATAAACCGCCAGAAGAAACGGTAGATGATTTCATGTCTTTCGTGGCACAGCGGCATGAGACTCAAATGCAAACACCTGTATCAAAACTTGAAAACTATCTCAATGAGCCACTTGTAAAATTCAAAAGCGATAAATTTGATGTTTTGGACTGGTGGAAGACGAAATCTCATGATTCGCAATACCATGTACTCTCGTTAATAGCACGAGATAGATTATCAATTATAATTTCAACTGTAGCTTCAGAATCAACTTTTAGTACGGGGAGTAGGGTCATGAACAACTATCGAAGCTCACTTACACCTGAATTGGTTGAAGCGCTTATTTATACATAGGATTGGTTGTGTCCAAAATAGGGGAAGGAAAACTCTGTTGATGAGGAGTTCGAGGAAGAAGAGAGTGACAAGTAAGATGAGACAGTACCTGCAAGTGTGGGATAAGACATTGCCTTCTATTTCTCTTGCATTTGCTTACAAGTTATATCGGGATATTTGTAATTATTTTTTTATGGCTTAAATTGTAATATTTTATGGGTAGATGGACATTTATCTCTTTTCATTTGTACTATTCAATTAGTTAATGTTGCTTAAATCTCATTTTATATTGTTAGGTAATTGCGTTTATTCATCACTATAACTTATTTTTTTATGTTGCCTCAACCTAACCAGATATATACTTGTAGATATGTCATCGGAAGATAATACATCGACAGATATTTGGGATTATGGAATCCAAGTCTACTCGCAAGATAGAAAGATAAAGTTACAATGTAAGTTGTGTGGAAATAAATTTATAAACAAAACAAATTGGCTGAAATTACATTTGGCTTGCCGGCTTGGAGACGCCGCACCATGTAACAAAGCGCTCCTCAGGAAGTTCAGGATTTATTTCGAGTCATTCTCATCTCAAATACCAAGACTTTCTACACCCCTCAACTATAACCAATACAACCAGTCACAGAATATATAGAAGTAGGCATATTATAAGTGAAGAAGTATTAAGCAGAAGAACCACCTCTAGTTCTAGGCCTTCTACAGTTAGTAGAGAAGAAGAACAAGAGAGAATTTTAAGGGAACAAGAAGAATACAATTATAAAGAGGCCGTAAAAGAAAGCTTAAAAATGGCATTCAGATCAAGGAGTACTAGACAACAACATCTACCTCCGAGACAACATGATGCTGAAGTAGGCACGAGTAAACCATCAAAGTTTTTTAAAAGTCTCGCAACATTTTATACGCAGTTGGAAATTTCATACAAATTGGATCATAAAAAGTGGCTGAAAAAACTTGTTGCATCTATAAATAAGGACAATGGGAAGGTATCTCCACCATGCGATTTAGCAGAGGTGAATGACCATCTTTAGACACCTCTAGCTCGAAGTCGGCCCAGAGTTCTCATGCAGTTGAAGCCGTAAAAAGAGAATTAAAAAATGATTCTGGCGACGAAGGTGAAGGGGGGTTACTATTACGGTTACGGATAAGGTTCATTTGGTTACATGCCACAAAGGCATTCAACATACAAATATTATTGAATTTATGAAAGTTTTACCTAATTTGAATATAAGTGTGTGCATGTTAGGTTTATTTACTTTTGATTTTGGACAGGGTTTATTTACTTTGTTCATTTTATGGATGTAGTTTATTTACTTTGGAAGTTAGATCTGTAATATTTTAAGTTTTTAATAGTTTAATCAGAATGGCCTAACTAAATGGTCTAACGTAATAATATATGTGAATATGCGATCATGACATATGCGATCTGGCACAAATGCGATTGTATATGCGATGTACGAACTCTTAATCTCTCTCTCTCTCTCTCTCTCTCTCTCTCTCTCTCTCTTATATTTCCAATCCAAGTGGTCTTAATCTCTCTTTTAATTGATTCTATTTCTATCAAATATATTTTAAATATATGTAAAATTAGTTATTTAATCACTTAAGAAAGTTACCCTTAATTTCTTATTTTTTAAGAATTTTTTCATTTTTTAATTTTTTTAATTTTTTTTTAAAAAATAAAACAGGACCGATCCGAACCGTACCCAATCCAATTTGACTTGATTTCCTTGACCGATTCGGACTCGATTCGGATCAAGCTAGCAGTGCATTGGATCAGATCGAGTCACATGACCCAGACTCGGTCCTGGATTGAATTGAGTTCGGGTCAGTCCATGAAAAATTTCGAACTGAGTCAAGTAGGACCCAATTCGGTCCAACTCGACTCGATGCCTAGCTCTAATTTTCTCTATTTGCGCCAAAAGGCTCCCAGACCCATCTGTCACCTTCAACCCACCGGGAAAGTGGGCCCAGTGTTCTAATCCGAACCGTTCATTCGGTGGGTCTTGTCATTTTAACCCATCCTAAAAAAAGAAAAAAAACACACACACAACGTGTGACATGTGTCACTCTACCAAATCAAAATCCCGAGCATCTCTCCCACTTCTCTCATTTTCTTCTCTCGATAGCGGGATGAATCCACACCCAAAAGCTATCTAAACCATTCATCTTGCAAAAAAAGAAGAAAAAAATAATAAAAATCAACAACATGTGTTGTTAACGCACGCCACCTTGAGACCACAAACCTCCAAAACCATTGAAAATTTTCATTAATGCATTAATCTCTCACCTCCCAAGCTTTTCTACATCAAACTCCATCATCTTGAAGAAGTAAAATGTTCACACCCCAAGTGCAGGGTTGTGATGTAGTATTAAACTCGGTAAGACCGAGGTCAAATCCACAGGGACTGATACCTGTACGTTATCTGAAACCAAGTAGAACTAGAACTAGACTAAGATGTGATTTAAACCAAAGAGAATTTGAAGAATAATTGTGGAATGGTTATCTAAAACTTTAAGGAATTCAGAGGAAGGAAACTAGGGATTCAGAGGATCCACTTGTAGAGATCAGGGAGATCTTATGCCAGTATCACAAATTATGGAAATTTAGTGAACTGCCATTGATATAGGTTTTAAGAGATGAAAGGTATATGAATTAGAATGGATTCCATCATCTAACCATGCCCAGGAGACAAAGTAAACAACAGGATTAAACTAATTACCAACCAATCAACAATGTATGAAGATCAGGAAGGGTACTGTCATCCTACCATGCCCAGGAGACGATGGTGAACAACAGGGCCTCCGGACATCATAAACATCAAAAGAGAAAAAGAGATAGTCAAAGCCATTGCAAACCCATTGTAATTTCAGTCACAACAAACCATTAAAGACTGAGAAAATATTCTTTTAATAATCAACTCAAAACCAAGTTCAGTTCATAAATTTAAATGAAAAGCAGGAAATAGTGTCTCCCATCTCGCTACAGGCTTCACCTCTTAGCCCTAGCTAAGAGGTTTAGCCACACATGATATGGGCTAAATTTCAATTAAAAGAAAGAAGAAGAAGAAGAAGAAGAGATGAAAAGAAGAAGAGGAGAACCGTTTCAGCAGCTGCTCCTCTCTCTCTCACATGTCCACCTGCCTCCAGCCACACATGCTCCAGCAGAAAACGCCTAGCAGGAATCCCACCTGTTGCTTCTGCTCAAAACGTGCAGCCCTCTGTCTCTCTTTCTTGAACCCAGACCCATGACCGAGCACCAGCAGCCCAAACTCCTGCTCACGTCCCTGCCCCACTGTTTCCAAAACTCCTCCACCAACCGAGCAACTCTCTCTCTCGTTCAAAACTAAGCCCGTTCCTCCTCCCAGAATGCCTCCCTCTTCTCTCTCTCTTTTCCTTTTATCCCTTGCTAGGGACGGAAGAGCGAGGTGTTGTATTCGAAACGGAAACAAATCCGTTTACGCAAACAGAGCTGCCGCAGCCGAGAGTTTCGCCACCGGAAAAACGACACGGTCGGTGATATTCATCGTGGATATCCTCGAGAAAACTTCCTTGCACGGTCGGTTTTCACTCCTGCTCCATCTGAATGGCTTGGATCATCATGAGGTATGATGATGGTGGCCCACCAGAGTCGACGTAGCTTCTTGCTGCGGAACAGAGTCGCCGCAAGTAGAATCTGCCACCTGCGATGGCCCATTTTTTGAGGTCAGGTTGAAAATCCACTCCGTCCATTGAATGAGGAATGAAAAACTAGGTGGGAATGACTGATTTCGGATCAAATTTGGTGTGGCCCACGGATTTCTTCGTTGCACCGTCTATCCTGCGTTTACATGCACTGTACCTGTGTGTGTGTGCATGGGACAAAAGAGAAAGCTAGGCGACTGTTTTGGTCACCTCGCAGAGCATATGAACGGTTCTGATTTTCGAAACCTGTGATGGATGGGGCCCACTACACAAAAACGGACGAACAGCGTCCGCCCGCTGTTCTCCGTATGCGAGAAGGATCGGGTCAGCGCCGCTGACCCGATCGGTTTGATTCGGTGCACGTCGAGTGCACTTACACACCGTGCACTGGCAATTCAATGGGGTCCACTCGTGATGAATCTGAGAAATCTGTTCCGTCCATCCTTTTCCTCATCCACTTTAAAGCGTTGATAATGAAATTCACGTGTATCCAGATATCAGGCGGGCCCCAAATCAAGATTTTAGGGGCTGATCTGTCTTTTGGGCCACTTCTGGAGGGATCTGAAGGTTGGAATTCGCTTTGTACGGTTAATTCATGGTCCTCAGGCCACGTATGAAGTTTCGAACTGATCAGATGGTGGGAACCCCGTGATCTTGCATTTTGGACGTCTTTTGGGCCACTTAAGCTTCAGTTTCTCGATTTTCGCGGACCCTTAGTGTATAATTCTGTCGCTCTTGGTCTTCTAGAGTTCGTTCCTTGCCTTGGTGCTTCTGGAGCGTCAAATCCATGCATTTACCGCCTTTTTTTCAGTCCAGGTTCTTAAACACACTCTGCATTACAAACACGATTAAATTAGTCCGATAAACAGTATCATGCGTGTAAATCTATGCAACAACTGGGTCTGATATGCAATATTTGACCCTCAACATAAAATCACTAGAAAATTATTGATTAATAAGTCACCATTAGAGTAGGTACCATCTTACTCGGCAAGACCATCAACCGTTTCGTTGTGTTATAGCCGTTTCTGCACACATGTCACACATCAGGTAGGTGATCTAATCCACACTGAGCTTTATACATAAATACCATAGGCATTGGATGATGTTCGGCTTGCAAATTGGCAAACATAAAAATGCCTATACTTTTGGTTGAAATGCATGAATGGTTAAACCGCTGTACACGTCAAATTACTTCGATTGTAAATGTATAGCATTTTTTTTATGTATATGTGAATTTTTTAATGATTACTTGTTAAACCAACTGTACATGTTGAATATTGATAGTGTGTGCATAACATCAGCATCACTAGGATTACATTTGAGTTGCTTATTGCTACTGTATTGTTAAACGAACTATATACGCTAATAATTGATGGTGCATGTATAGATGTGTGTTAAATTTACATTGAATTCTTTTTGTATTTCTATATTGTTAAATAACGTACACATTAGATTGATGACTACTTATACACAAAAATCTTAAATATATTATGTTTGTTCTTCCCTTATAGTATATGCCTTCTTTACGTTACCATCAGATATTTATTATTTTTATTTATAAATTCAAATTTCATAATATTGTTGTTGTAGTTATTTCTCCATAAAAATATGAACTGTTATATATGTAGTATATCAATTTTTGGGAGGATACATTGTTGCTGTAATTTAGTTGTATTTAGTTATATTTGGTATACGGAAATTGTAGAATTGTAAAAAGTATTGTTAAAATATTATTATACGGGTGCTCTACTGGGGGTCATTTTCGAAAGATTGGCATGGATGCTCTACCCTGGGTAATTCTCTAAAAGATACGCACACGGGTGCTCTGCCTTATGCCACTCCTGAAATATTAACACGGGTACTCTGGCCTAAGTAATTTTTTAAAAGATATACACGGGTGTTATGCCTTGTGTCACTCCCAAAAGATCGGCCTAGGTGCTCTACCCTGGGTAATTCCCTACCATATACATGCATGATGCTCTACCCTCAGTATTTCTTTACCAGATACACATACGGTGTTCAACCCTAGACTAACTCTTAAAAGAAATTATATGGTGCTCTGCTTAGGGTCGTTCCCTAAAAGATATCACATGGTGCTCTACACAAGGTCATTCCCTAAAAGATCATCACGGTTAGATATATTTTCAAGTTTAATTGTAGATAAGTGCATTTTTAATTCAATCATTAAGGAATCATTTTTTTTTAATTTTGAAATATTTTTGTGAATATTCATTCTCCTTAAATGTTGATTTTTAAATTATTATTATAAAGTTATGTTATGCTACTAACGTACAAATTTCGGTTGGCATGGAAGTGATTCTATAAAATTGTCGTACTTAAGGTGTTTAAACTATTTCAGGTACTAGGTATGAATACTTCGAAGAGGCAGGCTATTATTGATAAGCCAACTCAATCTTAAGGATTGTTTTGTTTTAGTTTTAGTTTAGACTTAATAGATTATATATTTCCTTATACTTACATTATGTTTTTAGTAAAAGAATGATGCATTAAAGTCGAGTTAATTTTATTTAGTTATTTTGACATGATGATATGAGATTTTTACTTGTGGTTAATTGATGTTACTGATGGCATGATGAATTTTGGTATATTGGGAATGAAATTAGTTATATAGACTTAAATAACAATGAATTTGGTACCTCATGGGCTTGGGATTTGGGTCTGATTTACTTTACTAGGATGCTCGAATTTTGGGGCATGACAATTTAATTTAAAGTTGCATATACTCTACACATGCAATTGCTAAGTAGTTTATAAGCGCCTACGTATCCTCCATCACATTCTACCAGAGTATCAAAGTTTTTCTTATATTTAATATTATGCATCTCTCTTATCAGAGTGTGTTCATGCATAAGTTAAGGGGTCATTTGGCAGCGTGGATTTGAGTATATTTGAGTACATTCGGAATCTAAAGGTCATTTGGCGGTGTGGATTTGGAGGTATTTGAAATACACTATTTTGTTATTTTTTGAAATCTCTCACTTTTGCTATGATTCTAAATCAAATGCCTTTTTTTCAATTTTTTTAAAAAGGCGTGAGAGTCGCACATGTAATAAAGGTGTCACTAGGCTACTAATTTATTATACATATGGCACATTGATGATACCCAAAGTGATCTAATTATCAACTGCATGACTAAAATTTCATCAATAAAATCATTCGAACAATCTAAACATTGGCCATGAAAATTGACAATTCAAAAATGTTGGTGAGCCACTCATTTTTTATCTTATGCTTATGACCTACTTGAGGCTTGAAATTTTGTCATTGCTTGCAAAAATATATTATTTAATGGGCTTATTACAATTATTATCAAATATTACATATGTACACTAACTTGGGACATTAAAGTTCATTTCGTAATCAAAATCAATTTTTTTTGTAAATATAATACAAAATTTTAATGTATTTATACTTTTAGATTCTAGTGCATTAAGAATACAAGATGTTAAACACATCTTTGGATTTAGAACTACATTGATCTGTGATTTGGATTCAAATGTATTCTAAATACAAGCTCCCAAACGGGCCTTAATGTGTCAATATGGAACGTTGATTTTAAGTTATTGTGAATGCCCACGTGAGTGGTGCGATACACCCTTCTCTAACTTTGTTAGTGCAGTTAGAGTGGTTGGGGGCGTGGTATCGACTTAGATATGAAAATGCATTTGATTTGGAGTCGCTACTAACCAAATGAATCTTAGAATTTCACGATTCCCCAATTTAAGTAACTCATATAGTTGATTTGCGATTGTAGATTAAGAGTAAGTGCCTTAGTGATCAAAAAAAAAAAAAAAAGGAATTTGTCAAATACTCTTTTCTATACGCACCACGTGTGGTATCTACTTTACAAGATTTAATAGTTTTTAGAGGATTTAACAAAACTTCTGCAATATTACATTTAGCTTTACTTCATAAGGTTTAAGATCCTAAGTAGGAAAAAGGAACTAAGAAACATATTGCCTTACTTTACAAGGTTTTAGACCCCAAGTAGGCAAGTAAAATGAAAAAAAGAATGTAGATAGGGGAGAAGAATCACAAAACTTGAATAAAAAATTGAGTGTGTGTTGCTGATATTCTTAAAATGTTTGAATGAAATATAAATTGATTTGAGATGCAAGAAGAGAAATGTGAGAATTGACACCTTTTTTCTTTAAAAGAGATGGTTGGATATCATTGATTTAAACCCTACTATTGTCCTTTATTGCTTCTTGAATTGAGAATTAAGAATCATCTCTTGAGTTAGATAGAGTTTTGGTACAATCGTGAATCTTCATATAGATGCAACATATGAATCTTGCCTGCTAAAATCCTAGAAAAAGAAAACCTCTCATGTGTATTCTGTCTTATAATCCTTTTAAAGTACCTATAGTTTATTCTCTCTACCTATCCTTCTGTAACACCCCGTACTTTCCAGTACTCGAGTGTTACCACGTAATCTGATTTAGTATAAATACAAGCCTAGCTTAAATGAACACTCACGCTCATTCTAGCCTAAATTCAACCCTTGAAAACAATCCTCATCCGTACATCAAGCTATCCATCCGTCGATTTCCAAGACGAATCACCATACCACTAGAGATACTTATTTTTAGGATTCCAATTCACTAATAGACTAAGGATAGTTTTTATTATAACTATGAACGATAACCCTTAAATGGTTAATCATTCGGTAGCTTACTTGAATACATACCGTATAAGTGATTTAATCATTGGTTAGCTTACTTGAATTCATGTCTTAGAAGTGATTAGATCATCTGATTAGCTCTCTTAAACACGTCTTGGAATTGATTATAATGCTTAATTAGTTAGAATACTTGATTAGTTACTTAAACAAATGCCTTGGGATTGGTTAGTTTACTTAAACAAATGTCTAGATTTAGTTAGAATACTTGATTATTTTACTTAACAAATGTCTTAGAATTAATTAGAATGTTTGATTAGTTACTTAAATAAATGTCTTAGAATGGGTTAGAATACTTAATAAGTTGATTTAAACCAATGCCTTAGAAATGATTAGAATACCTGATAGGTTAACCTAAATACATGTCTTAGATTGATTAAAATATTTGATTAGTTTGTTTAAGTACATGTTTTAGAATTGATTAAATTACTTGACTAGTTGCTCCAAACACATCATGGCATCTAATCCTTAATTCAATTGCAAATTCCCAATTTAGTGGTCCCCAGGACCCTTTTAACCACTGATATCCAGATTCGAAGTTATCCGACCCTTAGATTAACGGAAACCTACCAATATGACGTAAATCAAGTGGTGGGCCCACCTAGGCCTTAGATTTGCCTGATCTTCAATCTAAGGCCCTGATTAGGACCCCGAGATCGAATGGACGGAGTGGATCTCTTGCAAACATCACGATTTATCCCACACAGAGGTGCGTGTGCACCTCAATCAGCGTGCAAGACGCGCACCAGACCGCCAGACCGGTCAAACTAGCATTGACCCGCAGCAAAGTCGAAATTTCCTGCCCGAGGTGAATTTGAACGAACGGCGTTCGTGTTGGGACGAGATGTGGCCCACCTACGACTAACATATGAATGATCCAAACTGTCCATCATGTGAGTTACGTGTATCTAACCAGAATTATGTCATCCATGTAGGTCCATGCACACATATGTTCGCACAACAACAAACGCAAAAAGGCAAGCATGTAAGTGAAAATGTGTTTCTAGCCCTCTCAAAACTGACCACTTCTGATCTACGTGGGCCACCTAGGGCCAATCCAAACCATCCATCTGATTCATACCCTTTGCCTGACCAAAACCCAGTTGATCACACGAATTTACTATACACGTGGGCACACGCTTCTCGGCCCCAACTGGAATTGCACACGGTAATTTCCAGAAATGGAAATCGACTTCTGCTTGCCAAGCTGGCAATCCGCATGATCCTAGCTCACTAAATTTTATCCCTCCATTCCTTGGAACCCTAGCCCTTCGATTTAGGGCTTTCCCAGCAAACAAAACTGGAAATATTCCCTTTAGGTGGAAGATATTTTCGGCCTCCGGATGTATCATAGCCATTCATGGCTCTTCAATCAATCCAGGCCATCCATATGACCCTAGCGACTCAAATATAAGCCAAGAAAACCCTGAAAGCTAGCCATATGGAGAGAAACAATAGCCGCACAGCTCTTCTCGGTTTCAATGGTTGAAATCGAGTCGCCATCTCCTCCACTCGAACCCACCACCCAAACGCACCTGGAGCTTCATTTTCTTGTTTCTACAAGCACCATATGAAAGGTCTAGACCCTCCAGCAGCCTCTTTTCAAAGAAAGGTGGGCCGCATTCAAATCTGCCATTAGAGCTGACCACCTCTCCACCGTTCTTCCACGCTGAGTTGGGTTTTGGTCCACATGGGTCTGAATCCCCTGCGATTAGAGGGATTTGGACAAAGATGCAAAAAAGAAGAAAGGGTGAAGGAGAAGGAGATGAGGTCGAGCCGCTGCTGATGGTGCAATGTCACACCCCCGCACGAGTCAGGCCGAGTCGCGGCTTGAACTAGGTGTGTCTGGCCCGCGCCTGACGTCTGCTACTGGGCGTCTAGCTGGAAGAAAAGAAGGTGGAAGAAGAAAGAAAGAAGTAGGGATGGAGAGAAGATAGGAAGGGAAGAACGAGAGGGAGGAGAAGTATGCTCGAGTTTAAAAACTTGACTCACTGTTCGAGCCTTGGACTGCTGACTCGCTGGTGTGAGTTGCTGTTCGAGTTTTGGCCCAGTGATCTTGCTGAGGTGAGAAAATGAGAAAGGTGTGAGAGAGAGAGAGAGAGATTGAGGAGGAGAGAGAGAGAGAGAGAGGAAAACAAATGGGAGAGAATGAGAGTAATCGACTGACTCACTGAGTCGAGTTGTGCGGGTCAGGTCGGTTCTGGTTTAGTCCAGCAACCCTGCTGGTGTATGGATCCGAGAGAAGAAGAAAGTGAGAGAGGATGAAAGGACAAAGAGAAAATAAGTGAGGGAAAGAGAGAAGGAGAGCTGTTGGTGGTTGTGTTGAGCCGAGTCAACTCGGGTGCCAAACTGAGTTGATTCAAATTGAACCAACTAGGTGCATCTATTCCTCTCACTTTGCATTGAAATCCTAGTTAGTAGTTCGGTTGGTTAATAGATTTCCTAATCTCAACTAAGATGTAGCCTAATATCACATATTGGTTTTATGTTGTTCGATGGGAGCAACTCAAGCTTATGGGTCGAACCAAGTTAACTAATGTAAGTCAACTTACTCTCTCAAAGTAAATTATATGATTTATTATCATTATTAGTGTTACTATAATTATTGCAATTATTAAATGTGGTTAACCATTGTTAGGTTAATTTGGCTAGCATTAGTTATTATAGATATTAGATATTAACACTTATCATGCTATTCTTATTTTGTCACTAGTAGGTTATTTATTTTAAGAATAATGTTATTAGTATTAATAGACAATTATTACTTATTTCTACTTCATTCTAATATTATTATAAACTAATTACAGGAGTTAAATTTCAAACTCTAAACCAAAGTCTAAGATTAGATTTATGGATAAAACTCTAAATCTAGGTAAGCCAAACATTAGGTTAGGACTTTAACTATGAATAGTGTGTTAAACTTGGATCTAACCGTAGAATTTTACAATATATGGTTGGATTTGATTCTAATAGCACAGGCGTTCCCTATCAATACTAGTGCGTGACTCGACATGGAAGGTGATGACTTTTCCCCTTAAGCTTTCCATTTTCAAATTAGTTAAGTTATAGTCCTTATTAAGAATCAAAATTATTATCTCATAACATGCAATCTTTTATCAATTCTTAAGACATGATTTATATTTGATTTATGGTTGTTGGTTGTGAACCATACTTGCATGCGATAGTTACTTGCATAATAACTCTTCTTTCGATTGATAGTTCACATTATGACCTATTGTGATTATTATACCTAACATGTGCCTACCATGCTATAACTGCATGCTTTATCATAGTCTGTTGTGAGTCACTTATGAATCTCTATTCACTACACTTAATAGTGGGTGATTCCTCTTGTATATGTGAACCCATGCTTAGGATGTAACAAGATAGAGGGTGGTAAAGAATGGACCCTCTATTGGAAGTTATATGGGATATGGAACATTAATGTGGGATTTACCATCCATAGGGTATACGACTTGAGTGGCTTAAAAATGATCTTTTTAACCGCCATGATCTAACCTTACCTGACCCTTTTGTCGTCTCGATTTAATGATTCGAGCACCCTTTTATCGCTATGATTTGACCTCTGTCCCATGTTTTGATGATTGCCCGATGTGGCTTCGATGACCTATACCATGCGATGGTAATCCCTACTTATTGAATTTGATTGGCCACTGGTCGATGGGCGTCCATTAAACATCCTAAGATAGAGGAATCTCATGAGCCGGGAATGGTGGTCATGGGACACTATGCCCGAGCTGTTGGCCTACGCTGGATAACGAGCCCTCCTGTAGTGACCATTGAGTTACTCAAACCAGCTGCTTGTAATTAGAATAATAATGGTTTGGTTAATCATGCATTTATAGCATAATTCTTGATGTTGTATCACGTGCCCTTAGGTTTAGTGGGGTATCGTTTCGCTAGCTCCCAGACCACCGACTATCGACACTTGGTCACTATGCTATACAAGTTATGCTACGTTAGTGACCTACGTACGAAATATGTACGATGACTTGGCACCATATTATATGAGATATGCTACGCTGGTGACCAGTCTTTTGCATGGGTGGTGAGCCCAAGTCTGATTGGATGAGCATCCCCAGGTCAAGGTGCATTCACGCATCCATGCATTTAAATAAGACTGCATTATGTTTTGTTTGAATGTCTTGTTGTTTCTAACTATGCTTAGCTAAGGCGGCAGTGTGTAGGTCACTTATCCATCAAATATATAACCGTACAGGTAGCACAGGTGGCTTAAGCGATATTCAGGTTCAAACTGATGAGGAGGCGGGTACAATCGCTAGGGATGCATGGTTGTACCGGCCAAGAGAAGTTGCGCAACTTTGCGGCTTATGTTTAAATGCATTTTAATATTTCTCATGTATTGAATTTTGTAAATCTTGTATTGTTAATATCGAGACATCGGTTTGTACAAGTCATTATGGGCAACCTTTTGTATATTCTAAATGTAAATGCAAATTTTCATATATGCTGACTTGTCCATTCTACGCTAATCTGCTAACTCTGATAAATATATATGAAATTTGGTTATCTGTATGTTAACACTCGAGGTTTTGAGAAATGAGTTATATACTTGGGTCCTGAAAACATGGAGCGTTACACCTTCACTGCCCAAAGGCTTGCCATTGTGCAGTTCAAATAAACATAAACAAAGAACCATTAAATTAAGGGTTACTTATAAGATGTAGATTTACTTTTTATACTTTCAGTTCTGACAATCAGATAAAGAGAGCTTATACTCAAAAATGACTCTTTTGGACAGACGACCATTGAAGGCTTGTATATAGCCATAAACTTACTTTTTCTTTATTTCAACTCTGCTAGTAAGGTAAAGAAAGTCTATAGTCGAAAACGACTATTTTGGACAGGTGGTCATTGAAGGGCTGCCTATAGCTATAAACTTACTTTTTCTTTATTTTGGCTTTGGCAGTCATGTAAAGAGAACCTATATCCAAAAAACGACTCTTGGGGACAAGTGGCCATTGAAGGGCCACTTGTAGCTATAGGCTTACCTTTTTTTTTTTTCTTCTTTTCTTTTTTTTTTGTTCTAGCAATCGAGTAAAAATGCCCTATGGATAAGGAACAACTATTTTGGACTAGCGGCCCTTGAAGGGCCTCATGTTAGCTATGTCTTTTCATACTCCTTAGCTGCTTTGTAGAGATAATTTCTAAGGCTTTTGGAGTTGGGATGAATGGCCTCGATTTTCTCATTACTGGATTTAGCACTAGGCAATCAGATTCGGTAATATTCGAGAAGTAGCAAGGATCTTTTTGACTTGACTTGATTAGGTTTTCTTATCCGTGGACTTTGGCAAATATGGCTTGATTGAAGCTATGCACGATCAAAGTTTTTAGATTTCTAGACAATCAACTAATATATGATTTTATTGAGTTGTGGGCCCATTAATCCAGTCCATTGTTCATTTCTGTGTTGGGCTAAGGACCTTTTCTATCCAATCTATCTAGATTTTCAAGGCCTTTTGGATCAGCCCATTGCCTATTTCTCGTTCTCGCTCGGGAGCCAAAATGAACATGCTTGCTACCTACTGTACTGAACCTTTGACCAGGCATTCTACCCTTGTCGAATTGGAACCAACATCTGGAACAACGGGCTATGGATCACGTCCGTGATGCACATTTTGAGTCTTTAGAAGGTCCTGACGGTTTAGTCAAGATTAGATTGGTTGAGCCCCCCTAATTTTCCTTTATGGTATGTCAGTTATCTCTAGGACCTATCAAAGATGTATTTTACCTAACTCATATGTTCTTTTAGGGCATGTATGAAAATCATGATAAATGAAATAATGCTTCTTAAAGAACTTTATTTCTAAGAAACTCTAGAAAAGGAAATATTATTTTCCTTGTTTGTTTTTTAACAAGATTTTCATTAAAATTTAATATTTATTTTCAAGCTTGTTATTTGGCAAAATAAAAACTTTTCTTGAAAAGATTTTAGGTAGTCTATGCATGTGCTAGATTAGCACATGTAGCACATGTGGGATGTTTAGAGATGAATAGTGGCACATGTGGCATACATGGCATATGTGGACGGTAACGCCGCGGGTTTTCGAGGGCCGTGTAAGAACTCGGCTCTCAAATTCCCAGGTGTCATGGATGCCCTAATGGGCTTCATATTTTGATTACATTTAGATCATTCATAAACAATGGAAGATTTAGCAAGGCATGGATCATAAGTACGTCATAAAACAATATCAATTGCTACTAAATATATAAAAAAATCCAGACAACGAATCCAAAATCATCTAAATAGGGAACTAGTCCCACACATACGTGACCCAAAGCGACTAGGGCCATGGTTCATACCCCGCGGTAGCCCGAACTCAATAAAAAGGATCCGTCGAAAGTCTGGAAGCAGGGAGCTCCTCTTCCCTATCCTTGCTCACCTCACTCGGCTCGTCGAGCTCCGCCTCACCTGCATCTAGTAAAATATCTGGTTGGTGTTTTAAAACACCGTCCTAGAGTGGGAGTGAGTGATCAACTCAGTAGGTGTTATTAGTCTTAAGTTGTAATAAGCATCAGTTATAATATGAATTTAATGAAAAACAATTAATCATAAACACCTAACTAATCTGATTAATGCGCATGTATGACGGATGATATAATGCATGCCCTCGCCACAATTCTCCCTTAAGCAACTCCATCTAACGATCGCGTATGACCAACACTCCCTTAGAGCGACCTCGACTACCGAGTCACCACTCGAACTAGTGCGATGTAATGTGGTCGTGTTAGCCAAGTTCTTAGTTAAGTCCATTCATCCAGCAGGTTGGGGAATCTGATACACCCCACGTATCAATGTCCTGAGCTGGTGGCAAGGCCAAGGCCCCCCAATGTGTGAAGCTGAGACCCCGCGGTCCTTGACCTGTCGGGTTCCCCATCTCCGACTTCAAGCACATGAGGAGTGTTGAGAGAAAGGGATTGCTCGCAGTCCTACGGGGAGGCGCGACACCCCAACGTAAGCCGACAGCTTAGACACAGTGTCCCATTCCACCATGCCCGACTCACGAGATGGTGGACCAGTTTCAATTTGATTATCGATGGGCTACAACGATTGTAGGGTGTTCCAGGTTCCATCCATATGTGAGCAAATAGGGTTAACAATCAAGGTTGGTCAGTAAATAAGTTAACCATACAAGTCAAGCAAGCACGTGATAGACGACATCGGGTACAAGCGACCCATGTACTCTAACTACTGTCGCCCGCATGCCCTCGCCCAAATTCATGGGTTTAGCCTCAGGATAGTCCTACCAGCGAGACTACCTTCACTTCCTCATATTCCTGACCAACCCAAAGGTTTAGATGGTGATCCATAACATGCCAACTATTAATGTATCAACTAGCATAAACAACATCATGTTCTCATTTTTCTTAGCATACAATTCCAATTTCTCCTAGCAATCACAGCTAACAATATCACGAACAAGGTGTGTGTGTGTGTGGTGTGGTGTGGGTTGGTGAGGAAGTTAAGCACTTCCTACATCCCTTAGAACCAAAATGCACAAGATCAATGAATCGTATATGTTATAGGGCACATCATATAAGGAATCAAGCAAGACATGGATATATATTCAACCATTGTAGCAAATCATGTGAGAGGCAAGAACAACATTATGTGAGAACTAAACAAACATACCATTCCGTGTAATTTCAAACAAAACATACAATTCCTAGGTTTTCTCTAGAATTTTCAAATACATCATTCAAACAATCAAAATCATTAGGCTCATAGTATAGTTGGTGCTAAACCACCTAAGGATAATAGTCTGCACCTATGGATCGTTGGGATTCTTAGGAAACGACCTAGGATTGCCAACTTGCAGGTGTATTCGTAGAGACCCTGAGTCAAAGGAACTTCGCATGTTAGGATTACATGCAACATCTAGCTCAACACAAAAGATCTCAAGAAGATGGGTGCTTACCTCACCAATCGTTGGAATTCGAATTTAGAGCGGTGGATATGGGATCTCTAGAGGAAGAAGGAAGGAGTTACAAGGATCGACTTCTCTTGGGCCCACCTTGCTTATGGTCCACCTCCCCCTTCTTCACTCACCCTTCCTTTCTTTACTCTCCTCTTTCTCTTCTCCCCTTTCTCTCTTCTCCCTCTTCTAGGGAAAAATCGTATAGGGAGAGGGGGTGCCCAAATGAGCCCTTTTTATAATGCCAGATTTAGTAGAAATGGCCCCAAGTGTTGGGTTTTTACTATACTAACCCTATGGGAGGGTTTTTCTAACCTCTAGGGCCCATTATGGGGTGTAGGAGTCGACACCCACCATTGGATAGTTGGCCCTAGCGATGATCTACGCACAAACACAATCGGCCTGCCATTTGGACGCGTCGATCGACAGATATGATTAAAAGTTTGTTCAACGGTCACCGATAGTCGATCAGGTTGCGGCTATACGGATATGAGCAAGGAAATATCCTTACTCCACAAGTGAAGTTTGGTCGCAAATCGACGGTTTGAAATTCTCAACTTTGCATAAGAGTGGACGACTCAATTCACTTAAGTTTCAGCTCCTTTCTTTAGGTTATTTGCACTTCTCATGCACCCGTCCTTCGGCTCAAGTTGAGCGGTTCTGGATAGTACCCCAGTCCGACTCCCGCGATGGGCGTCAAGCCCAGTAAGATGGACATTATTCTATAGTTTTGGAACTAGTGGCCAACCAACGAGCGGTCTAAAGCTTATTTAGAGAATCGGGGTATTTCTAGAATGAATTAGGTATTGAGATTTTTCATAGGCACTGATTAGGGTTTAGATTAACTATGTTCATAGTGTGGCCCATTTATAACTAGTGAAAGTGGAGATTTGGTCATGATTACTCTAAGCTGTTGGTTTTAGGCTAAAAGAGTAATGGGGTTCATTTGGTCTATTAGCCAAGATACGGGCCTTGTCTGACTCGACTTCGATTCGATCTTTAATTTAGTTATGATTTTCTTAATTAGTTAGCGATGAGTCAGTTAGATTTGGGCCCTCTGTGAGTAAATCATGGGGCTAAACTTGATGTTCAAGTGATCGGGCGGATTCGTTGGCTTCCTACGGTTGATTAATCGGGCTGGTGTGGTTCTTTACTGGTACCACTCCTGTATATACTAACATTGAGTGCTAATGGTCATTAAGTGACATTTAAGTTAATTAAATAAATAAAAAAATTGATGGATTTTTGGAAATCCAAAACAGTGAAAATCCATGATGTTACATGGGCGCTTGAAGCTGAATTGTGGTGCTCGTGGTACATGTGAGGTGTGTTGCTAATTGTTTTTGGTAGTTTCATCACATGGTGAATGCGGGCATGCCAGGATTGAATTTGTGGCTCAATTCAAATTGAATAAATATGACCTTAAGCATCGAGATAGGCAAATATGCAATATATGATCGATATTGAATAAGATCAGCCGCCTATTCAGCTATTTACTGAGTGTGTAAAATAGGATTAAGCAATATTCAAATGGTAGGGTTCGTCCTCTGATGATTAGTTACACATTTGTCTTCCATATGAAATGACTTTTCAATACATATAAAAAAGAAACGAGAAAGGGATTCTTACGATCGGTCATAAAGAGCAACCACGAAGTACCTTCCTAAATGGTGAATTGAATCCAAAGTATGAGCATGAAACCGAATTATAATTAAGATTATCAACTACTTGATTAACGCTACGGATTATACTATAGAATATAAACAATAAGTGAAAAGTAAAAGATTATACTAAAATTAATTTACTTGGCAGAAAAATAGAATAATTACACTAAGAAATGTAATTGACTGATAATTGAAATGATAATTGAAAGATAATGTTTATGTTTAATTAGGTTAGTGTGTGACAAACTTCCTCTACTACTTTACCTTGACCATCCCAATCCTTCACACATTCTAACAGTTGTTATAACCATTTAATACTACATGACCTTCTTTGCTCTTGCTCGTGCCATCTGTCCTGTAACTGCTTCTACACAATTGCTCTTCCATTAGCCGCTTAAGCAATGTCGTGGCATCGTTTGATGCATTTTAGCTATACTATCGTAGAATTCTCTTTATATATCCTCACAGATCTTCAAATACACGCATATCCGTCCAAATCGCACGTGACTCACTCTGATTGGTTTCAGGAAGAAATGGCAATGATGGGGATGAACATGGTGTTTAAAGTTGGGCAGTGGCACATGTGGCACAAGAAAGCCATCGGCACACCTGACATGTAGGTACTAAGGCTAGATGATGACACTTGTACATGTTAACACTATTAGCACGTAGCATATTTGGAAAATTGAAGATGGATAATAGCACATATGGCACATTGGTATATGTAGTGTGCTTTGCATACGTGGGACACAAGTAAAATGAATGGTGGTACATGTGGAACAACAGCACATATGGAGTGTAAGAGAAGAAGGATGGTGACATATGTGGTACAACAGCATATTTGGGGCTCTTTACACATGTGAGTCATGAGATAAAATAAATGGTGGCACATGTGGGTATTGGCACATGTGGAGAATGACTAAAGATGGACAATGTGTCAGTTAACACAGGTGGCATACGTGAGCCCCATTGAATGTGAATAGTAATGCATTTGAGCTTTAACACTTGAAAAATCTATTTTCCTTTTACTATGTGAAAAAAACATTTATTTGCCTAAAAAAAAGATAAAGGGTAAGAAATGTATTTCTCACTCTTTATTAAAAAAAAATAAAGTTTAACGGTGAGTTTCACGAGAAACAATATTTTATTTTTCATGCTTTTCATTATTCCAAACAGGGCATTAGTGATTTTGGAGTCTTTCAAACGTTTTCATCAAACTGATGATCCGTTGACAGGCTGTGAGACCCGAATAAGTCGTCCGGGTGTAAACTTCGTTCAAACCAAACCGAAAACAGTTAACGATCGACATTCAGTACGCAAAACTAAAAATCGTTGGCTAGGATTGCTTGATATTAGATGTTTACGAACCATAGGCCATCCATGACAAGTCACGCAAGATGGACGGTCCCGATTAACACATCATTCTGCAACAATTACCATGGGTAGATGGCTGTACTGCGACATTCATGTCCCCTGAGCGAGAACCATGCCAGCAAACTTCGAAATGTGTGAAAGGGGACCGTCCAACCCCTTTCTTTCCAGGGAATCTCAGCCGATCATCACGTGACCTCGGGTCAGTAGAACAGTACCACTTCTAACTTACTTCCAAGACATCAAATAATCAATTCCTGTCAAAGGCTCCCATCATTTTCGTTAACGTACTCCCTAACATGCGCATGGTGCGCTGTATCCCATCCACCTTTAATAAAAACTATCAAAGGTGGGTGTGAATATCATTTCGCCCTATCACAATGATAGCTGAATATGATACACGTGGCCCACAACTTTTCATTGTACACACGCGTTTCACCCTGACAAGTGGGGACCAGGTTTTAGTAATCCAGGCCGTTGATCAGTTGTGTCCACTGCGGATGGACGATTCCTTATCAATCTTCTTGGTAGAAAAATTTAAACCGTTCGAATTGTAGCAGTCAGATAGACTTCTGAGAAGATAAAAATCCCAACGGTCCGCATTTAACCGAAAAATATACGAATATTGGTATGTGGATCTTTCAATTAGGAGAAGGATTGCGTAGTGTGCCACACACCACTGACCTCAGTGGTGTGATGATGTCAACAAATTCCGTGGGGTCTACCATGATGTATGTGTTATATCCACACCATCTATCCATTTGGCCTAATATTTTGAGGTCATTAGCCTAAGAACGAGACAGATCCAAAGCTGAAGTGGACCACACCATAGAAAGCAGTGGGGACAATAATTTCTTCTGTTAAAGCCTTCTTAAGTCAGGCCATGATGTTTACTTGTCATCTAACCTCTTTAGGAGGTCACACAGAACTTGAAGAAGGGAAAAAACAAATATCAGATTGATCCAAAACTTTTGTGGCCACCAAGAAGTTTTCAATGGTAGACATTCAATCCCCACTACTTTCTGTGATGTGGTCCGCTCGAGCTTCTTATCTAACTCAATTTTAGGTATTTTCACTGAAATCATCTCATAAAATGGATGGACGGTGTGGATGTGACACATACATTATGGTAAAGCCCACATAACTTAGTGACTAAAACATACCACGGCCTTACTTAGAAAAGATGGGCCCACCATCATGCAACAACCCTTAAATGCAAGGCCACGTGACCTAATCAAATATCGCCACGTCTCCCTGGTCGTCACCAGGCAATCCACGTCCAAACCTATCGCAACTTGGCCGCGATCGTAGAACGAGCGGTGTAGGTGAGACCGTGTCCAAAGGGCCAACATCGATGTATTCATTCTATATCTATGCCCTCCATCTGTTTTTCCAGCTTATTTTAGGATATGGTGTTAAAAACGAAGTAGATATAAATTTTAGGTGGACCACACCACAGGGAAATTTAGTCATTGAATGTCCACCGTTAAAAACTTTCCACCACCCTCCTTGCTGTTTATTAATTGATAGGGTCACACATACGGAGACGGTTTGGCTAGTGACGCTGCCACCAGCCAGCTGGCCAGTGGTCGGTGCTATGTGGACCCCACCATGATGTATTTGTTTATTACACCCCGTCTATCCATTTTGAAAGATAATTTTAGAGCTTATCCCAAAAATGAGGTAGATGTAAGGGCCTGTTTGGGCCGACGGTTTAGATGGTATTAGAGTGGATTGCACGGATTTCAAGATAATGATGTCTGCGTGAGTGGATTGGTGAGTGGATTGGTGCAAGATTTATGGGATTGCTATATCTCGGGATTACTGTATCAGGTCTGTTTGGCCCGCCCGTCCAGGCCCGGAATTAAACTTTCTAATCCCTTTCAATCCTTCGAGCAAGCATGTCCCAATCAATTTTGAAAGGATTAGAGTAGATTGGATGGGATTTAAAGGTAATGATGGTGATGTCAGTAAATTGTCTTAAGATGCATGGGATTGCTATATCATCCCGAATCTGTTTGGCATGCCTGGCCAATCCCGAAACTTATCTTCCAATCCCTTTCAATCCCATCCAGTCTGCCCGGCCAAACAGGCCCTAAATGTCAAGCAGACCACACCATTGGAAAAAAATAGTGATTGAATGTCCACCATTAAAAGCCTCCTAGGGCCCACTGTAATGGTTATATGACATCTAACATGTTGATTAGGTCACACGTGCACGAACAGAAAATATATATCAGCCTGTTCCAATCAACACTGTGCGGTCCACTTGAGATTTGGATCAACTTCATTTTTAGGCTCATACCATAAAATGATATGGAAGAATGAGTAGACGGCATGGATGAAACACATACATCATGGTGGGCTAATTTCAGTGGCCGATAAAAGATTTTTAATAGTCAATAACTATTGTTTCCTATAATATGGTCTGACTTAAAACATCTATCTCCATTATATTTGAGACTTAGGGCTAAAATAAGCTTTAAAAAAAATAAAAAAAAAAAATAGATAGACAGCGTGGATATATGATACATACATTGAGGTGGGTTTCTACAGTCAGGGACTCACCTACATCACCGTTTCCCATGTGACAGCCAAATCGAGCCCACCCACGGTGGCTCAGTAAAATGAAAGTAATGCATGATGTGGATTGAATGGTGACGCTGCACCACATTCGACGTGATGAGATTTAATTGGGTCACATGCAACTATTTCAGGTGAGTACCTGATATAACAACATTCAAACAGTCAACCCGTTTATTCGGCCGTGTGATGGCAAGGTCATTGTGCAATTTGCATTCAATAATAAAAATAAAAAATTTAAAAAAATTAAAAAAAAGGTTTGACATAACAAAGATTGAATATTATCCTATTTGAAAAAGCTTTCTGCTTATATGGCAGAATTTAATGAAATTCTAAACTATTATTAGATAAATGATGAAATTTAATTGAATATTTTGTAAAGATAAGGACAATGCAAGGTATGTTTGAAATTTATTCGGTTGAGTAGTTAAGTGATTACTGGATTGGGTTAGTCCCCAGGCTAATCAATTTCTATCATACCTCTACCGGTTAGCTAATGCATATGTCCTAACGTTGTCATACATAGGTACAATATCCAAGCCATCCATTAAAAGGATATCATTATTTAAAATTTCTATCTTAAGATTCAGGTCAGTCTACTTAAGTGGGCCATATTTAATTAAATAAATGTATGATTGTGAAAATGTTTTTTGAAGTTTTCTAACCAGTCCACTTATCTCTAATGCTATTCTACACCTATAGAGTGGACCACTTTTATTTTTAGGCAGTGACATTTATGAATTGGGGTCCATCCAGTGGGAAGCAGATTGTGTGGCTGTGTACTGAGTAAACTCTCTGTAAGGCCCATCTTATTGCATATGTTTTATCAATAATACCATCCATTTTACCAACTCATTTTAGGCTATAAGTTTAAAATTGAAGCATATCTAAAGCTCAAGTGGACCCACCACATCAAATAGTGAATTGAATGCTTATTGTTGAAAACTTCTCTAAATGAAGCTGATATTTGTGTTTTTACCTCACCCATGTTCGTTTTGATGCCAAATAAACATCACTGTAGGCCATAGGAAGTTTCAACAGTAGATCTCAATATCCCCACTGTTTCCTATGGTGTGGCCCACTTGAGCTTTGGATATGCTTCAATTTTCGGCTCATGCCTTAAAATGATCTGAAAAAACAGATGAACGGTGTGGATAATACACATACATCCATGATGGCCCCAAAGAGTTTACTATAGTATGCAATCCGCTTCCCACCTAGTGGAGGGACTGATATTTAACACGTCCATCACGCTGGCATATGTGATGGCACGTGCATTAGCTGACTTTTACCACGTGTGGGCTTAGCAAAGTTCAAAACTTTGATACTGTTGCATTTCGAACATTGACACCTAGATACTAGGAAATTGCACACGTGCCGTACAGGTAATCTAAATTAAACCGTTCAAATCGTGGGCCACAATCTAATGGCTCGTAAATTTAAAATTGCTACCGACTTTATTTACTAATTGCCGGAATGCTGGACGTCTAATGGATGGTTGAAAAGAAAAAGAATGAGTGGTCTAATTCAACGGAAAAATGCATGCTAAAAAGACGTTAAGATCATTATCGACCTGACTTTTGGATGTTAACCTATCTTTTCATGGGTCCCAAAATTTTGGACAGTTTACTTTGACCAAACGTATGCCAAGTTCTTTGGAGCTTCTAATGCCCACTAGAAATGCTAATGAACAATAGATTGTATTACATTAGAAAAATACAATTAAATTAAATTAAATTATTCTTGAAAATGAACAATAGATTGTATTACATTGTTAATCACTCAAATTAGGATTTACTTTAGATGAAGAAGATTGAAAGCCTTAGTCAAGATCTTGATAGGGGCTAAATCTAACCATTGAGTAGAGCCGGTCATCTAGTCGAGTTGGACGGATTGGGTCCAACTCAACTCGGTCCAAAATTTTCCATGGACTGATCCAAACTCAATCCGATCCAGGACCGAGTTCGGGTCATCTGACTCGATCTGATCCGGTGCACTACTGGCCTGCTCCGAACCGAGTTCGTCTTGATCAGGAAAACCGAATCGGATCAGATTGGGTACAGTTCGAATCGGTCCTTCAGTTTTTTTTTTTGAAAATTTAAAAATAAAATAAAATAAAATTTGTAGGCCAACGAAATCTTCAGAAAGCTCCATTGAATCTGGGGAGAACAAATCTTTGGTGGTATCGTAGTTGTTTAGATAGAGCTTGTAAAGGGTAGGAGTCTTTGGATTTGAATTGGAATGGTTTGGATAAAGTCTGTAAAGAGTAGTAGTCTTCATATTGGAATTGGAATTGGAAAGGTCACGTTTTGGAAAGAAGAGTGGTTTCGATGACAGGAAATAGTGCGTTTTGGAAAGAGGAGTGGTTTTCTACCTCTTTTTCAACTTCTGAGTCATGGAAAAGCTGGAGGGTTTTGCGGGGAAATGGATTGGCTACCCACCCTAATGGCTAGTGGTCAATGCTATGTGGCCCCCACCATGATGTATGTGTTTCATCCATACGGTCCACTCATTCTTCCAGATCATTTTATGGTATGAGTCCAAAAATGAGGTTGATCCAAATATCAAGTGGACCGCAAAGTGTTGATTGAACACCGACCATTAAAAACTTCTTGGGAGCCATAAAAGTTTTAGATCAAGCTTATATATATTTTTTCCCTTCATCCAAGTATAGGTACCCAACCGGATCGGATCGGATTAGTCCGAATTGACCACTGATCCGAACTTGACTCAATGTATAGTCGGATCTGAGTGGGCCTACTCAATCCAACCCGATCATGGCCTTCAGTTCGGATCGGATCCATCAGATCGGGTCAGATTATGCCCAGCTATATCTTTAAGCCTCATGAGAGATGGACTCCAAAGAAAGTGTGGAAGTGTAGATGATGGGAGCCTTGAGAGTGGCCCAGTCCCTCTCTCACCTTCTCACTTTTCTCTCTTTTTTCTTTCCTTTTTAGATCCTACTTGTCTCTTTGATTCTTTAAAATATTATCTCTAAAAAATAAAAACGGCTTAGGGTTTCAAGAGAATGTTATGCATATGGTCATTCACCACTATGGGACATTCGTGTTAACTGTCAAAGATGTCCATATACCTGTTGTTGACATTGTCACGCAGGCAGGTATGTACGCCCAAATGTTGTTGGGGATTTGTGATGCGGAATCACACAGATCTAGATATAGGATAGCAATCCAAGAGCAACAAGCAATCACAAGAGAACACAGATTTAATGTGGAAAACCCTTACAAGAAAAAACCACAGCACAAAGCGACAGAAATCCACTGTGAAATAGAAATTACAAAGAGAGAGGACTTACCTGATTCGAACAACCTCGAATCTCACCCTTACTACACCCTTTAGAAACCTTAAAACCCTTTTAGGAATCCTTTGAAAACCTTTAGAATACCTTAGAATACCTTAAAATAGCCCTAGGGACCCCTATTTATAGTTTAGGCAACTTCCCTTTCGCACCCTTGCGAAACCGCCTTAAATTTACGCTGTCCGCACCAAATTCGCACAAGAATCTGCATAACCTGGACTAGTCGAGCCTGGCACTTGACTGGTCGAGCGACTCAGACAGCAAAATACATTGCTTACTGGACTTTAAGTCGAGCGGGCCTAGACTGGTCGAGTGGACCCTTGACTGGTTGAGCGGCCTGCTCGACAGGTCGAGCAGTGCGAAAATACAAATTTAAGATATCTTTTTTAACAATCTCCACCACGTCTTCAATCTTCAACCGTGTAGCTTCTTGACCTCTTCTCTTATTTCTTCATCACATTATAGCTTCTCGTGCACACTCTGTCCTTCTTTTCTGCCATCGTCAAGCCTAGAAAAGTTTCACAAACCTTGAACTTCTCTACAGGAACGATCTAGGAGAGCATGTTCGTCGGATCAGAATCCATGTGCTCAACCATCTTTGCTCATGTCTTCTCAAAAGGAAAGACATAGTCTTCTTACTATCTCACCGCTACCCAATATTGTTTGCCGGGGTATTTGCTCACAATGTTGATAGCCTGTGAAATAACCAGTCTAATCCAAACATGGCATACACTGCCAACCGCATTCAAATAAGGCTCATGAGATATCATGCTTTTCCTCATCTGTTTTGGGACATGTCCTGAGAAAAACTTGAGGAGAGACGAGTAGGGAACACTCTTCGGCTTAACATGGTCTGTCAACTCCTTAATCAATACCTACCCAAGGTATTCTGTCTGAGATAACCAAAGCCTACTCTTCTTTCAGTCTCAATGTTGAGAACCATCTTTGCAGCCCCCCGATCTTTCATCCTAAATGTCCCACTTAACCGAGTCTTCAGTATATTGATATCAGACATGTCATAATTGGAGATCTACATGTCATCAACATACAATACCTGACCTACCATGAAAGAACAAATTACTGCCTAGGCGATAGGTCGAACCACGACCTCCTGTAATCTTTTTTCTTAGCCCCTTTAACTTCGAACCGCTCTGGTTACTTCATGTATATCTGCTCTTCTAATTTTCCTTGCAGACATGCAGACTCTACATCTATCCTTCCAGCTCAAGATCATATTGGTCAACCAGTGCCAATCACGGATCTAATAGACACATGATATACCGTCGATGCAAATATCTCTGAGAAGCCGATATCTTCTCTCTGAGCATAACTCATCGCCACTAACCTCGCTCTGTATCAATGTTGAATCCTCCTGAAGATTCACCTGCATCAAACCACTTTCTGGCCCACTGGAAGCTCCATCAGCTCCCATGTGTAGATCTGGTACAACGAGTCCTTCACATCGCACATAGTCACCTTCCACTTCTCAGCACCAAGCTCATCTAGAGCCATCTGAATAGAAGATAAATCTCATGCGATATTAGAGTTGTCCATGTACCTCGCCGATATCCTACGATTATGCTGTGTGATTCTTCTCACAGGTGGCTGCTCTACCTGCTCTGTATCCTTTTCTGCACGTCTCGGCCTTCCTACGTTGTCCGCTCATGTGACCATGCCCAACATGCCACACACGTGCAGAGGTGGAATCCACTACAGCCATTGCAGCTCCACCTTTTGAAGTTCTCCCGATCAACCTATACATGTTATCGAGTCGTTATGCTTTCATAATTACCCGTGCCCCCTTAGATATCTTAAGAGCACCATCAATATTTGTGAACTTGCAGCTCATTGCCTCAAGTACACCAAGAGAAATTAGATTCTTCTTCAAGTCAGGAACGTGTCTGACATCAGTCAAGGTACACTCCACCCCATCAACCATCTTGATGCGCACTGAACCAACAGACACAACATTACAGGCAATGTCATTGCCCATAAATACCTGTCCACCATCGCACTCCTTATAGTTAGTGAACTAACTCCGATGAGGAGTCATGTGAAAAGATACCCCTGTGTCTAGCATCCACTCGTCCTTACGATCATCGTATGGCCGTCTGAGCGAAGACACAGATAAAACATCACCATCACATCTACTCGATCCATCTGATATAGCAGCATTGGCCTCCCTGTATGAAGCCTCAGAATCTTCTCTTTTCAATTTAGGATTTTCACAATCCTTCTTCACATGTCCTTCCTTCCCACAGTTCCAGTACTTTACCTTTCCCTTGCCCTTGCCCTTGGATTTAGATCTAGAACCTGAAGAACCTGTACTTTATTCAGAATTCCTACCTATTATAAATAGTGCATCAAAAGATATCACCATGTCGACATTAAGCTTTCTCATAGCCTTTCCTTGAAGGGCTGAGATAACTGTGTCGACACTCAGGGTTTTATTTGTGGAGCACATTGTGTCCTTGAATGACTCGTAAGACGCCAGAAGAGAATTCAGCAACATACATGCTTGTTCTTCATCTTACATCACTTCCTCCATATCCAACAATTTATAAACCAATTTATTAAAGTTGTTAATGTGAACCTCTAGATCTCCACCCTCTGTCATCTTGAAGTTGTACCACTGCCGCTTCAAGTGTAGACGATTTTCAGAGAATTTTTTCGCATAGACATCATCTAACTTCGCCCATAACTTAGCCGTAGTTTTCTCCCTCATGATGTTGTAGAGAACCACTTCCGTGAGACATAAACGGATCGATAATAAAGCCTTCTTATCAAGAGTATTCCATTAATCATCAGTTAAAGTAGACTTTCACTCCTCAAGAGCACCATCTTCGCCTTGATTAAGGAAGTCATCATCTTAATCTTCCATAACTCAAAATTATTTTTCCCTGAGTACTTCTCAATATCATACCTAGTGCTTACCATTATTACTAATCCCTCAGATTCAGATCTATGCCCCAACGATTTCTCTAATACCACTTGTTGGGGATTTATGCTGCGGAATCACACAAATCTAAATCTAAGATAGCAATCCAAGAGCAACAAGCAATCACATGAGAACATAGATTTAACGTGGAAAACTTTATAGGAAAAAACCACGGCACAAAGCGACAGAAATCCACTATGAAATAGAAATTACAAAGAGAGAGGACTTATCCGATTCGAACAACTTCGAATCTCACCCTTGCTACACCCTTTAGAAACCCTAAAACTCTTTTAGGAACCCTTTGAAAACCTTTAGAAAGCCTTATAATACCTTAGAATTGCCCTAGGGACCCCTATTTATAGTTTAGGCAACTTCCCTTTTGCACCCTTGCAAAACCGCCTCAAATTTACGTAGTCCGCACCAAATACGCGCAACAATCTGCGTAACCTCGACTGGTCGAGGGACCCCCTCGACCGGTTAAGCCTGACCCTCGATTGGTTGAGCAACTCGGATAGCAAAATACATCGCTTACTGGACTTTGAGTCAAGCAGGCCTCGACTGGTCGAGTAGCCCAAAAATATAGATTTAAGACATCTTTTTCAACAAATGTGTGTCTCACTGTTGGTGACTTGATTTTGAATGAGTATGGTGTGGACTCAAAATAATGTGTTTGGAAGACTTCGAGTCATCACTAATGATAAAGGCCTAGATCTGTGGTCGATTAGTCTTGTAGAATCGCCTTGGGTTGGGGAATTGGGGATTCCTTAAGTAAGAAATCCAGTTACACCCACTTTTAGTGGCTATGTAAAAGCCTTATAAGGAAAGGTAAAGCATGATCAATCAAGGCCTCTCATCCATACGTTCTCAGGTCAATGGGCATTTTGACAGAACTAGTGCAACCACAAACCTATTCGAGTTCTAGTATTGATGCTTGCAAGCTATTAATGCTAATGCAACTGACTAAAAACCTAATCCTAGAGACCATATATGGCTCACTTACATACTCATGATGTGTGATAAGAAGGAACCAAATTGACATCAAGTCGGCCCCAATGGGCAAAACCCTCACATTTGATGACCATCCGATGATAACATAGGCATGCTCAAGAACCTATATATTCATAACCAGTGTTCGAGTTGTCAACGAAATGTCGATATTATCGCTGATAATATCGGTGTTGCTAGTCCAGCGGCACCGAAACCCCATTTTTTCGTTTCTCTTCGGATTATCGGTGAAATATTGGAGATATCGGCGAAAATCTTGGATTATCGCGCTGTAGCTACCAACTACGATACCTATCACGGAAAAACTATAGCCAATAACCCATATATCTAATAAATAGGTAAGAAAACCCTTCTTTCAAAAAATCAAAAAAATATATCGGAAATAGGAAGATCTTCTACTTGTTAATAGAAACTCAGAGCTCGGAAGAATGCCTCGATCAACAGCACCGGTCCTCGAACGCTGCAGACATTCCGGTTGAATTTACAGGTAAGAAAATCCCCATTTCTTCGGCAACAACCCTCCTTAAAAAACCCCCCTTTCTTCGGCGGCAATTTCTCTTTGACAAAATTTTAGGTTTTTTTATTTTTTTTTAAAGAAAAACCTTCCAGCCGGAAGATTTATATGGTAGCGTGTGATGCAGTTTCGCTAGTGACGCTGCCAGGTGACTAGTCGTAAGTGCTATGTAGGCCCACCATGATCTATGTGTTTTATCAACACTGTCCATTCATTTTAATCTTTTTTCCCATAAATGAGATTTATCAGAATCTCAGGTGGACCACACCATGGGAAAACAGTAATGATTGAACGTCTACCATTAAAAACCTCCTTGGCCCGCTGTAACGTTTATTTGACATCTAACCTGTAGATTAGGTCATACGGACCTGGATGAAGGCAAAAAAAAAAAAAAAAACAAATATTAGCTTGATCCAAAACTGTTGTAGCCCCAGGAAGTCTTTAATGGTGAGAGTTCAATCAACGTTGTGTGGTCCACTTGAGATTTTAATCCACTTCAATTTTGGGTTCTTACCATAAAATTATCTGTAAAATGAATTAGACGGCATGAATGATACACATACATCATGTTTGAGGTCCACGGAGCACCAACCACTAGCCATTGGCTAGTCACAGGGAGTATCCAATCCGTTTGAGGTAGCGGATTGCGCAGTGAGTAACTCCTACACTTAGCAAAACTGAGTAAACTCTATGAGGTCCACCGTGATTTATTTATGTTATCCACTCCGTCCATACATTTTAACAGATAAGTTTATGCCTTGAGCCAAAAAATGAGGCATATCCAATGTTCAAATGGACCACATTACAGGAAACAGTGTTGAATGAACGTAGACCATTAAAAACATTTTGGGGCCCATAAAAGTTTTGGATTAAGATAATCATTGATTTTTCCCCTCATCTAGGTTTGTATGACCCAATCAAACAGATTGGATGTTAAATAAACAGTACAGTGGGCCTTAGGAGGATTTTAATGGTGGATATCCAATCACTATTGTTTTCATCTGGTGTGGTCCATTAGAGATTTGTATCTGACTCATTATTTACCTTATGCACTAAAATGATATCTTAAAATAGTAACCAAAATGA
Source organism: Magnolia sinica (assembly GCF_029962835.1). Classification (NCBI taxonomy): domain Eukaryota; kingdom Viridiplantae; phylum Streptophyta; class Magnoliopsida; order Magnoliales; family Magnoliaceae; genus Magnolia; species Magnolia sinica. The sequence goes on from NC_080578.1 coordinate 93,032,507, forward strand.
TATCCAATTACTATTGGGTAATAATACTACTCTCAACTGTTAAGGGATCCGGAAAATAATTACGAGCCACCTCGTCATTGTATGTGGGGATGAGATATGGCCAACAATGTATATTTTTTTAAATTCATTTACTTTTGCATGTCTTAATTATTGTAAGCTTACATTTGTATTATATAAACTCATTTTGGTTATTATTTGAGTGATTTCTTACGACAACGCATGCCTTTTGGCCCCCATTAAATGGAAACTTATTATTTAATGCATTCTTTTTACAATTTTTCATTCCTGAATATGTAAATATGTGTATTTAGGCATGTCCTAAAGTTACACTGAAAAATTCTACCAATTTTCCATGTTTTCCCATTTTTCCCTGCATTTATGGTTATCGGCGATAACGATATTATATCTTTATCTCGGGCAAGAGAAACTTGTAGCGATACCGACAACTCGAACACTGGTCATAACTAAGGCAATGGGATCCATATAATACAACATTCCCTTCACTTTCAAGCCATTGCGCTCAATCTCTAGCATGCAAGATAATTAGAGGTGATACCACTCAAACTCATACAAGCATGTTCCATAAGAATTAATTAAGAAAGAATAGATGGCATCATCTCATATATTAAGCTTTAATAACATTGACTTTTCAAGACACATCTCCAATATCTACCACCTTAGTGTGTGTGCATCTAGTCTTATCTTATATTGGAGAATTTCTCATGTACAATCAAATATACTTATCCATCCTCATGTACTAGTCATCCATCCATTGTGAAATGGCAAATGTGTCAAAGATCTGGGCCGCACTCATGCGTACAATGCCTCTCCTGATAGGAAATGTGTTTTCCTCTCCTATCACTCTCTCCTTTCCGTTCACACATACCTATATAGGTATGTAGTCATGTGGAGCCTAGTTCATTAAAGCTTTGACAAGTGCCATCGCTCTTCTAGTGCGGTCTATAAAGAGGTGACCACAGGCAAAGAGAGAGGCATTCAATTCATCATTCTTCTAAGACATTCCTTTCTGGGAAGTTCTAGTATAAATGAAGAGTGGAAGAGAAGGAAGTCTTTTAATTTTGTTTTTATTGTTTTAATGAAGAAAAAATCTTTATGATTCTACCTCATATAGACGTAGGCATATTGCCAAACCATGTAAATCTCTAAACCCCATCTCCTATTTTGGTTTGAATGTTTTTTATGGTTTTGTTTTCTCTACATCAATTGTTTGCAGGTGTTTTTCCGTAAAATTTTCTATTAAAAGCCAAAGGTTAAGAAACTTTTTTACACAAGATTGGTGTTGGCGTTCGTATTACAATTGTGTTTCAAATGGCTAGATCAAGTTTTGCCAGAAGCGAGGTTCCGAAGTTTGATGGATCTAATTATGCATTGTACAAACTGAAGATAAATGTAGTGTTGGTGAAGGAATGGTGTGCAATTGTGATTCAAAGAAAAGAAAAGAAGCCCATAGAGATAAAAGACAATATATTTGAGAAGAATAATCAATCATCCATGAAGGATCTTCTTCTTCCATTAGAGTATTCAATTTTGTTCAACATGTCTAATTAAACTACTACAAATTAGACAAATTACGAAATTTATATTATAAGAAAAATTAATGTCAAATAAAATCTTTTTTCCATAGCAGTTGTACAACTTGAAGATGAAGGGTCCTCTTTGCAAGAATACTTGAATTAGTTTAATACCTCGATTAACATATTAACATTAGTTGGTGTAAAGATAGACGATGAAGAATGTGTAACACTTTTATTTTTGTTTAATGCTAGATTCGTAAGATGGTTTGATTATTAATCTCAGTGACAATTTAGATCTCAATATGGAGTCATCCGTGTCCAAGTTGCTTACCAAAGAATCCAACAAAAAACATGTGGTGGGTATGTTGGTGATGCTATGATGTTGTGTACTTAGGGATGTTGTGTACTTAGGATAATTGACTCATTTGCTTTATGTTTTATTTTTCTTGTTCTCTCTTTTATATCTTCTAAATTCGAAATGAATTACTCTAATTTATTTGTATATGAGATGAATGTCAATCTGACTAAGCACATATATGGGAGATTTTCCCCATATGTGGCATTCCTAGAAGACACTTAGATTTGTGCAAGTAGAGCATCATACTCGCACGACAAAAACTAGGGCATTGTCAGTATCAGTGCCAATGCACTTGATGGTTTCAGTGTTAACACCTTAAAACATGGTATTTGAGTCTTCGTACTTGAGGGTTAGGTTTCGGGGCATTACATGTTAGTATCAGAGTCATATAAGGAAATTTAGGGATTAGGAGACTGGACTTGAGAGAAAATTCCCTAATGGTAGAGGTAGCTAATGAACTATAGACATAAACTTTTTGGTTTCCTTATACAGTACTAAGATGGCCAGTTGACTCGGGACGCATAGTCCGGATGTCGGGGGAAAACAATTCCCCCATCGAGTCATATAAGGAAGTTTATATGAGTTTCCCCTAGTAGTTTGATAAACTCTAGTGCGACTTGAGTCCTAAAGGAGTTCTAGGAGGTCTGACAATAGACCTAGGCGACATTTCGCCGACAGACTGTTAAAAGAAAGACCTTAGATCTAAGAGTTTCAAGCCTGAATGACTTTTAGGTTATGCATTAGCTAGTTGCCGAATTAGGTTTAAGTTTTCAAGTTATTCCCACACGCTTGAGCGTGAGAGTAGATGACTATCTGGTGTTCTCAAAAAGGTTAGAATAATCGGGACTACAGATATATAGAACCATGTATAAGTATTTTACGCGCGGTTTGACCTGAGTTTTAAATCTTGTGCGACTATCATTGTACTCACTGCCCACCTAGGTAAAAGACTGGATTCCACCAGGATTATGAAACAACACTACGAACTTCCTACCCTAGTCAGAAAGAAGATTAGGCTATCTAATTTAGACCTACTATGATTGTTCCTCCGCATTGTCTCGACTTCCCCTGACTTTGTAAACCAAGTGTCATAGGTTCTACCGTCTAGTCCCCATAGGCGCTGTGAATGTCTGCGTACACCCACTGCTTGTGTTCAGGGTTGTACGTAGCGAGGCACTCCCTTTGTTGCCTGCCAAATCAGATCACCCACCTTTGCTTCCATTGCCTCAACCTAAGAAAAAGAAGATGTTAATCCAGACAAGTTAGGTGCGTCTGCCAGACTTGAAAGAGGTTAGGATATTTTTTAGAACTCAATTGGTTGGTCGACGCATCAGTTGGATCGACCGATTAAGTAGAAGGATCACCAAAATTATTCTGTGCCCCATTGATTTGGGCCGGTTCTAATTAGTCCGATCAACAGTTAGTCGTCGGTTCAACCAACGCTTGTCACCAGTACGTCCGAAGGCACGGGTTTAAGCATAAAAACCCTAGCCACAAGTTCATTTCTCATTTTCTCTCTTTCGTTTTCCATTTTCCCTAGCTTCAATTTTTTCCTATTTTCCACCCCTTACTATCCACACTCTTGATTCCTTCCCAAATCTCTGAATTCTTCCTTCTCATCCTTTTCACTTCTATCACCAGTTCGAAGTTCTTCCTCTCCGTGTCTCTTTCCTTGTTTTCTTTCCTTCAATCTATTAAAATGCAGGATGCTCGTGCTCTAGCTCAATAAGAATGTCGCGTCAAGGCTAAGCATGACGTCAAACCCTTGTTTGACTCCGAGCATTTTCCTTCATCGTCTTTCGGCTCTTAGTCAGATGAAGCCACCATGTACTTGGCTTTCCTTCAGACAAGTTTGACTCTTGCTCTGTCATTTGCGAGCCTAAGATTAAGGTTAAATGTCTTCAAGGATTTTCAGTGATGGAACTCCTGGCCCAAATCATATGGGACCTCATTCTGTCATTCGAAAGCCTTGTCCATCAAGACCTAGTTTGCTCATTTTTCTCTAAGTTTCATGTGTCAAGGGAGGACCCCTCCGTATTTGGGGTTGAATGCAATTGGGTCTTTACCCGTATGACCTCGGCTACCATTAACGAACTAATCAGAGCCCCGTCATCGGGATTTATCCCTCCTACGTTTAAATTGACTCATGAGGAGAAGCGAGTGGAGTGGATCCATTTCCTCTATGATGGCCAAGACGTTTCCTGGTACCCTAGAAATTCTTTGCTAGTGTCAGAAATAACTGCCCAGTTTCACATCCTTCATCCCATCTTCATCACCAACGTCTACCCCTAATCTAGCTCTCAAAATGACTTAACATTATTCATGGCCGAGATTTTGTAACAGGTTGGTCGCGATCAGCCCTTATGCCTTTCGTCCCTCATCTCACGCCAGATCATCCATGTCCTGAACTTCAATTTTCCTCCTCCTACCTTGATGTTCGCTCACCTCATCTATAAGTTTTCTCGACAGTGCGGATTCCCTGTCACTCTCGAGCATGCGGTTCCGGCCAAATGGATCAATTCGAAAAGCATTCGATAGCTGAGGCTGCTATCTCAGTTGGTTCTCCCTGCAATGGGCACATCCTCTTCTCGCATTGCATTATCATCGATGGATCTGCCTTCGACTGAGATAACAGCTCATCTCGGGCCATTGAGGAGTGTTTGATGAGATCAGGACGGTCGTAGACCTATTATTACCTGCAGAGTCTAGCAGCTTGCTTTTGCCGGCAGGGGCATGACATTCCTTCCCCCAGCAACTCGGAGTAATTGACAATTGTAGCTGAGGTGGGTCATAGACAACCTTTCGTTCTTCCATCTAAACATACATATCTTGTTGCATTTAAAATTGTGATCAGAATGTGCTTCTATGTATTGCATTATGTGTTCTACATTTATAGTCGTTTTCTTAGTTACATTATACGATTGTATGCCTTGGCGTATATCATATCTCATGTTCTGTATTTATAACTCCAAAGTTTATGTTCCTTCATGTGCTTTTGTTGCATCTGTTTCCTTTGTTTATGAATTATTGACAATTATCACACTGCATATACTTGTTTTCATAGGCATAACCTGATGAGTCATATTTCTTATGTATATGCTTAGGCATAATATTCATCAGCTAAATGTCTTCACGTGTAAGGTTTTACCCTTGACCAATAGAAAAGAGATAGGTGTGGAAATCCTTAGGATTAAGTATCTTTAGGAGGGTAGTCTTGTAAGACCCGTGTCCTAATCCATACTGTTCCGTTAGCTTCCGCGATCCTTCCGGTCAAATTCCGGCAACCTTCGCACCGTATTCGGTATTTGCGCACGATCCTAAGCCAGGTCCCGCGCACCGACGTCGGCTCGATCCGAAACTTATGTCTTGGTGATCGCGTCGTCGCCGCGGTTCCAATGCCGTGACTTGCGCACCGAACCGATACCTAGGAAAGAAGATGCCGATCAGCGTCTATTCCGAAGAAACACCGCGCGTTGCGAATTTCGAGGGAATCTCTACTATTAGTCCCATCAATCAACCATTAAAGCATCCCATACCTCAAGTACATCAACCCATCCCCACCTTTTTTCAAAAGTCCACCATTCTTTCCACCTCACCACTCCTCTTTCCAAATTTCAACAACAACCATACACATTTTCACAATTTTCAACCCAAACCATCCCCCATCACTCCATCACCCATCTCTTTCTCTCTCTCTCCCTCCCTTTACAACTATCTCTCTTATTCATTTTTTTCAAAAAAAATCCAAATCCAAGAGAGAGCACCATACGTATGAAACCCTCTCCCATTTTCTCCCAAGTTTCAAGTGTGGCCCATCTCCTACCCCTTCATCTCTCATCTCAACCATCCATTTCTCATCTTCCACCATCAAAGAGGAGCTCAAGGAACTAAGGAAGCCAAGGGAGCAAGAAGATCAAGTGGTGGGTGCCTTGATAGGGTAGATTTTCATATTTTTAAGATGGGCCAAGTGAGGCCAACCGATCAATGGTTTGGATCTCACTTTGGACCCTAAGATGTGGCCGATGGCCCACTTGGATCATCATGATCATTCCATGATGGGGCCATTCTCCATGGACCCCATCATGATGTTTATTTTCTTGTATGTTTAGGGTCATCTAGACCGTTTAATTTGGTGGAGAAGGGATCTCCACCGTTGGATTTAATTTTTAATGGGCCACATAAAATGGGACCCACTTGATGTATGATTTGGTGCAAGGGAGGGCCCATAGTGCCGGGGTCCCTCCATCACGCGGTCTCACTCTCTATCTCTCTCCCTTTTTATTTTATTTCTTTTATTTATTTTATTTCATTTTATTATGTTGTTATGATGATGAGGTTGTGTGGCCCACTTGAATGGACCCCACCATAGGGTATGTATTCCATCCAACTCACCTACGAGTGGGGCCCACCTTGTGTGTAGTATACACACCATCCTCCATGAGGTGGCCCACATAAGCAAGGCCCACCTCTAGTATAATTGCATGAGTCCAGCGTCCAGGGACGCTGGACGTTACATGGGAAGGCTAAATTTTAGCTAGGTTTGGGGTGGTTCACTTGTGTAGACCCCACCTTGATGCATGTATTAAATCCACACCATCCATTCCCTTCCCAAGCTCTTTTTAGCCGTTGACCTGAAAGATGGGATCCATCAGACTTTCAGGCGGGCCATACCGTAGCAAATGGTGGTCTTTACCATTAAAACCTTCCCTATTGTTTTTATGCACCGAAACAGGTCCAATATTGGGCTCGTTTAACTTGTCTAGGGCCATGGAAGGCCATTGGATGGAGTGGATGGCTTGGATATGGACCCCACCAGTAAAATCCTCAATAAAATAGAAATAAAAAAAAAAAAAGGGATCACAGCAGCTATTGCTGCTGTGTCAGGCGCTGCCTGCGCACCTGCGCTCGGGCGAGCGGGCGACCGGACAGCTTCTCACGGCTGTAGCCGTGGGCCCCACATTGATGATTATATGCTATCTAAACCGTTCATATGGTGGGCCCCTACCTGACGTGGGCCCACCCCAAAAATCAGCTTGATCCAAGACGCAGGTGGCCCACACCGTATGAAACCGTGGGATTGAACATTTACCTTTGAAACCCTTTTTGGGCCCACAGAAGTCTTGGATCAAGGTGAAACTTTTTATCACCCTTCATCTAGGTCTGCTTGACCTTATTAAGGGTTTGGATGACATATAAACATTATGGTGGGCCCCACATGGAGCCCACAGTGATGTATGTGTTTTACCTCCACCGTCCGCCTGGACGGTGGAGCCCACTGTGTGTGCGCGTGCGTCTGTGGGTGGGTGCTTGCGTGTGTGTGCGTGCGTGTGGTGTATGCATGTGTGTATATTTATATATATATATATATATATATATATATATATATATATATATATATATATATATATATATATATATATATATATATATACATAATATTATTATATATATATATATATATATATATATATATATTATATTATATCATGTTTGATATAATATTGGTGGGAGGCCCACCTTAGTTTGTTGTGGCCTGTGATTGAGGCCCACCTTGATATAGATGTAAGGCCCAACTGTCGAGGCCCATTTAAGGTAATGGGGCCAATGAGTTGAGGCCCATTTGATGTGCACATGGGGCCCAATTGGTGAGGCCCATTTGATACATATAAGGCCCAGGTGAGTAGACCCATTTGATGTACATATGGAGCCCAACTGTCGAGGCCCATTTGACACGTGTAAGGCCCATAAGCTTAGGCCTATTTGATATGTTCTGAAGCCCCCGGGTTATAACCCATTGCAATGTACATAAGGCCCATTGGTGTGGCCCACTTAATGAATATAAAGCCCATATGACTTGGCTAATTTGATGTATTTAAGGGCCCAATGGATGTACCTAAGGTCCATTGCAATGTGTGATCCCAAAATAACTTATGAAATGATATTTGTGGCAGTCGTGCCTTGGGAGCAATGTTGGTTTGACGTCCACATTGTAAGTGTAGTGTGGTTAAATGTCCGCATTATGACTTTTCCTAGGGCCCATTGTTAGGCTCGTGCGTGTTATGTGTAGGCCGTCTAGGCCCACCTTTGTTATGTACATCATCCATCCTATATAGCATGTTTAATTCCATGATTCATGATCATATGCATCATACGTATGCTTGATATGAGAAATGATTGATCATAGCATATGCCTTTGGGCAGATTGTTTAGGGGCTCCCGTACAGGGGTGTTGCCCTACATGAGCGCACGATACGCGCAGGATTGTTGTATGACTGGATAGTGTGATTCATGCATTCGCATTGTGTGATATGGTTACTATACGCCCTAGCGACATCAGGGCCGTACCTCCACACACGTATCGTGGTTGGCGGGATTGGATACCGAAATCTGTTCTACATGGGGTGCGATAGATATCCCCGGGTGAAAGTCCTCTAAACCCTTATGGTACCAGGAGGTTGCTCCAACGTCTGCCAAGTGGGTGCATGAGCGCTGAGTGCCGATTACTAGACGGTTGCGCTTTCCACTGTGTCGTGGTCGGTTGGAAGGGGGTGCGGCCTTACCCGCCCGAGAGTAGGGGGCAATGCTAGGCTGAGTCTGACCAGCTCGAGGAATGGGTCCGCTATTGACGAGCCGAGCCCGATATTGGTAGGCGGATAGTGAGGTCTTTTCCACTCACCTTATTGCGCGCGATGGGGCGGCAATCTGGCTTGGAGTGTACTAGACCTCGGTGATATTCCAGATTTGAGCCGTATTGACATGTGGACTTAGATGAGGATTTGTATGCTTGACTTGCATTTTGCATTGCATGGCCTTGGTATGGCCGACATCATTCTTTGCACCGCATGGCCTTGGTACGGCTAATGGGATTCTTAGCATTCATCAGCATGTTCCGCATTACTCTGATACTGCATAACTACATTATCACCTTGAGCATACACTTTCACCACCCTCTAAGCTTTCTATAAGCTTATGCACGACCGTTGCGTGCAGGTGACGTTGGATCGCAGCAGCGCTGAGGCTTGGACGCGTGGCTGAACTTCTTTTGGAGTTTTGGTCTATCTTCATTGTATTTCCCTTATGCTCATTGTACTTGTAAAGTTTTTGATTATAGTGGAAATGTGATGGAGTTTTTGGTCGTCGTTTGTGGGTTATGCCTTTGGTTATGCTTATTACGAATCAAACTGAAGTTAAAAATCCTCCTTGTAGCATCCCAGGATCGGAACCTGGCGAATGGGCGCTGGGAGCCGAGAATGGGGTTCTACGGAGGCTGTCGGCGCCAGATTCGGCGATCGGGAATTTTGTGAGCCCGGTTTCCGAGTTTGGGGCGTGACAGAAGTCTACGCTAAGTCGAGTTTACTAAGGACTCATTCGCCTAACCTAGCCAGTAAATGTGTACAACTGATTAATGAAAATTATTCCAAGTAGTACGTAGACTTTAGACCATCAAATATAGGTAAGAGCGCATTGACCACCTAACTATGAGAATGCTTGGATGTCACCAACTATTCCTCCAATTTACCCAATGGACCGCTAAGATAGGACTAAGCTATCAACTGAACATTGATAGTAAGCCCCTGCAAAGGAATTGAACTGGAATTCTCAAAGTAGGCGGCGCCATGGGAGTAAGACTAGTTATTAGAATTAAGCCCAACTACGTGCGCAAATTGAATCGATGGGAGATACTACAGCCACTCACGATTTAGATCCCTGAACTCGAGTTTAGCATACCATAGATAATTTCGGCGATGAAATTATTTTTAAGGGGGTAGAATGTAACACCCTGACCCTCAAATACTTGGGTATTTGATGTCCTCGAGTGTTACTATAGGAATGTTGATTAAAATAGAAAGCCACGTGTGCTTACGCGTGTGTAAACTTGAAGACCTAAGAATTACAAGTCAAAACCCAACCTAGAAGCCCATGGCTCAATCAAACCCCGCACTCTAACTGAACGAACCACATTAGATCGCCCATAGGACCTGAACTCCCTAGATCCCTCACCATTAGTTCAGATGTCCAATTCGATAAGATCTATCACAAAACACATCAAATTGAATATTTGGTTGATGGTTAGCCTTTGAATGCATTTAATTGGACTTTTGCGCTGATCAGTCAAAACATCGTTTGATCCCACCAAATTAAAACCATAACGTAGAACACTTGATCCCTAGTCTAATGGGCTTTGGTGCCTGATTTACAGGAGTTGGCGGCTCATTGCAAATGAACAAGTTGCTTGGTAGGAATAAATGGTCATCATGACACCTTGGGAAAACCTATATGACCCCGCGAATAGTGAACTAGACCAATTTGGAGCTACTCTTGCCCCTATTAGATCAACCGGCTTGAGTAGAATAAAAACAAGACAGGTTTAGCATCTATCAGTCCCAGTCGATCTGACCGACATCTCTCGAATTTCAAAACACTTGCAATTGTTGAATTTTCTGAGTGGGGTTATAAATAGGGCTTTTGCCCATTTCTTTTATCCCCTAGGTTTGGGGAATGGAGAGTTTGAGAGTGAGGGAGAGTAATGGAGAGAGAGAATGAGAGGGAGCTCGTGTGGAAACTCAAAGATCAGGTGTGGACCACTGGGTCGTTTTTCACCAAATCCAGCTTGTGCTCGCCGTTTTTAGTCTTCTCCAGTCGTAGAATCTATTGATTAGTGAGGTAATGAGTCTTCCCGATGCACATGTACGTCTTTTCCCTATTTCTCACATCCTCGTAGCAAATATGGTTGGAAAAGCCTTCATTTCCATATGAATTTAAGGTTTTTTTTATGTTAGGGTTTGTTCATGCTTAGGTTGGTGGTCCCTAAAAACAATTTGTGGCGGCCCGTTCTGTGATCGAGCTCGACTTTTTGTGGGTGTTGGTTGTGCACCGATTTTAAGCCCCGCTCGTTGAATTGAGTTATGATCTGCTCGAATTGTGTTAGGTAAAACCCTTTTAATCTTTGTTAAAAGTTTAATTAGGTTAAAATCTAATTTATTAACTATGTATTGCCGATGAATTAGAGTTTAGAGTCATTTCCCCCAAATTCTCCATGTTGAGGTTACATTAGAGCCGAGAATCTTCGATTCTAAAGTGAGATTTACTCTTCAAGCTTTTCGGTGACATTTTTAGGCTTGAAATAGTCTCAACCTTTGATAATCATGCAATAACCCTTATGATTTATTTTGCGTATGTTAAATTTATGATGAATTGTTAGAATCCATAACATGCTTAATTCCCTATTAAAATCTTTAACATGTTTAGAATCTTGTATACGATCACATAACATGTTTAGCCTAATGCTTAGGTTGAATCACACATGCTCACTCCCTAACATGTATGAAGCTGCTTGAATCTATCATTTGCCCTGTAGGGTCTATATAGACATGTAATTATGATATACTTTAGTGTAATTCACTCGTATTGCATGTTATGATGTTTGGAATCACAAATCTTGACAATCAGAGCTACTTTGATATCCACATGGATTATGGGCAATTGTGGGTTGACTCAAGTTTTCAAGCTGCCTCATTTGTGATTCATATGATTGTCACATATATATGAGATTGTACCTTAAACTATTGGTCATCTCATATTTGGATTAAATGAAAATTGTTTACGAACTTACCACCTTGGTGTATCATTGTGCCTTGTTGGCTTGACTTGGGCTAAATCTTATTTATGCCTTGTCGGCTTTTGTTGGGAGGAACCTGTTGTTGAATACATATGTTGGGATGGTAAGGCCTATATTTGTTGGTCTAGGGCTAGCCGCTAGTTGAGAGGGGTTATAATAAACAGGCCGTTTGTGAATTCTATTAATAAATGTTGGATTAATAATGCATCCATTACACGCGGGCGTTATCAAGTGTCTGGTTGACTGTTTGAAATATTAATGTACTGTTCAAATGACCCTTTGAGTCGGGTCAACTATTTGAAAGACAAGTCTGTTACATTATGAGAATGAGTCGATTGTTTGAAAGACTCATTCTCTTGCGTTGAATGGGCCGACTGTTTGAAATATTCTTTTTTTTTTTTCCGGCTGAATGTGCATCCCCAGAGTAAAGAACATGTGCATGCACCCATGCAATTAAATAAGAGGCATTGTAAACTATGATTGTTTTGTGTGACCTTTTATAAAATTATACCTTATTAATATGTCATCGTGTAATCTTAGGGAGATTTTTCACCGAGTTCACCAGCTCATCTTGAATTTGAAAACCAAACACTGGATACAGGTAGGTAGAGATGTGAAGCTTAAGTTCACTGGGTTCAAGCTCGGTGGAGTGTTGGATGCTTGAGTAGGGTGGCTTTAGGTGGCTGAGCCTTGAAGGCCCGAGTCATTAGTTTCATTTTGTGGCTTTTCCTTAATATTGACATTTCGTATTTTGGTTCATTTATGAGTTGCATAGTTTCTCTGGGAACCATTTTGGATTTATATACTTAGGATACTTGCCCATTGCTTTATGCTCTATTTATCATGTTCTCTTTTCAATATCCGATAACTTCGAAATGCGTTACACTTGATTTATTTGTACGTGGGATTAATGTTAATCTAACTAAGTACATATGTGAGATATTTTTTCCACAGGTGGCATTCTTAGATGACACTCGGAATTTACCCAGCTAATGAATTGTACTCTTGCGGCAAAAGCCGGAACATCGTCATTATCAATGCTAATGCACCTGATCATTTTAGTATTAATACTTTATGAGGCCGAATATGTCTTTGTAAGCAGATAAATTTGGGGCATTACAGTGGGCCAGAAATATTTTAAGGGTGGACATCATTTTCCTCACCTTTTCGAGGTGGTCTGGTACACTTGAGCTTTGATCTGTCTAGTTTTCTTTTTTTGTTAGCTTGTTAGTACACCGTCAGTTCCCACTTCACTGTTAGCCACCCCCTTGAGGGAATCGACACCAAGACCTTAGTGTTGAAACGAGTATCTTCCGCTCAGTCTACCATTTTAGCTCGGGCTCTAAGATGAGGTGCTAAATGAATGTACGGATAAAACACATACATCATGCGGTGCCGACAGAGGTTTTAGACCAGCTAGCTGACTGTTGTTGAGTCACCAGCCAAAGGCAGTCCGTTAAAAGTTGCTAACAAGGCAGTATACAAGTAATTAAATTATATTAAAAGCTTCTGCCTATTTGCTAATCCTAGTATCAGATTGGTGGACATTGATTGGATGGTTATCCAAATGGTCCTATTTAAACAAACATCCACCAATCATAGATTAGGATTGTTCACCAAATCTAATTTTTGGGACTGATTAGAAAAAGTGAATTCCACATTTTACTCAGTTTACTCTGAAACAATGTGTGCGACATGTACAATTTACTCGTACCAGAGTATGAAGCATGATAATCTGCCAGAGTATCAAATATAAACCTGTGCGGATTGCGTCCTACCCCGCCCATATACAGCAGGGAACGGACAGGAGCTTTGAGTGGCCACCGTGATGCATGTGGCTTATCCACACCGTCCATACACTTTTTAGTATCAATTTAGGGTATAAAGCCAAAATTGAGGTAGATACCAGGCTCAAGTGGACCACCACAGGAAGCAGAGGTGATACTGATTCTCACCGTTGAAACTTTGTTAAGGCCGACCGTGATGTTTGTTTGACATCCAACCTATTCATGAATTTACATGGACCTGGATGAAGTTGTAAAATAAATAAATAAATAAATAAATGATCTCCATCCAAAGCTTATTTGGCCCCCAAAAAGTTTTCAACGGTAATATTTTAATCCTCATTTTGTAGTCTACTTAAGCCTTGGATCTGCCTCATTTTTAATTCTATGGCCTGGAATGATACGAAAAAGTGGATAGACGGTGTGGATAAGACCCGTACATCACGGTGGCCACTCAAAGCTCCTGCCCGTTCCCAGCTGGAGATGGGCTGGGGTAGGACGCAATCGGCGTCCCCACTGCCTTTGGACAAACGGAAATAAAGAAGGCTTTTTGGCGAGACTCGCCAAAACCCGCAACCTGTCGAGTATGCATGCTTTCCACTCGCTCTCTCTCTCTCTCTCCCTGCAGCAGAAAGTTCCAGTCTCTGCATTTCTACTCGCTGATATTGCCAATGTCCAGCCCCATCACAGTCTCTAACCACAGCCGTTGATCTTCATCTTCTTCAAAGATCAAAACACCATGAAGGATGCGGAGAAACTTCTTTGGGATCAGATGACAGCAGCCAACCCCGTCCGCACCCCGACCAGCGCCAATGCCGCCCAGGGTCGAACCCTCCCAAAGCTCATGGTCTGGCTCATCATCTTCATCTGCCTTTCCTACGTCATCTACACCGTCAAACTCCTCTCCTCCCCCTTCACCTCATCCAACCATTGCAACGATTCCCCCTCCAATCTCCGCCGTCTATCCTCAACGATCCCCAACATCTCCCTCCCCAAACCGTCGATCATCATCCAAGAGAAGACCAGCACCGATCCCCCTCCACAATCCGGCGCGACTGAGCTCCGTCACATCGTCTTCGGCATCGCGGCGTCCGCCCGGCTCTGGGAGCAGAGGAAGAACTACATAAAGCTGTGGTGGAAACCGAAGCGGATGAGGGGAATCGTGTGGTTGGATAAGACCGTCACGGCCCACCAAAACGAAGGGCTTCCGCCGCTGAAAATCTCCGCCAACACATCGAAATTCGCCTACTCGAACCGGCAGGGCCACCGGTCTGCGATCCGGATTTCGCGAATCGTGTCGGAGACACTGCGGCTGGGGATGGAAGACGTGCGGTGGTTTGTGATGGGGGATGACGACACGGTCTTCGTCGTCGATAATCTAGTTCGAGTTCTGTCGAAATACGATCACAGGCAATTCTACTACATTGGAAGCTTGTCGGAGAGTCATTTGCAGAACATATACTTCTCTTATGGGATGGCTTATGGCGGAGGGGGTTTTGCGATCAGCTATCCGCTGGCGAAGGCGCTCGATCAAATGCAGGATCGATGTATTCAGAGGTATCCGGGCTTGTATGGTAGCGATGATCGAATGCAGGCTTGTATGGCGGAGCTGGGCGTGCCGCTTACTAAAGAGCTTGGTTTTCACCAGGTCTGGCTTATGGGTTTTGATTTCTAGCTTCTTTTTTCTATTTGGGTTTTGATTTCTAGTTTGAAAATTGGGTTTTTGATTTCTAGCTTCTTTTGAATTGATTCTGTGCTTGATTTGGGGGGTTCTTTTTTTTTTTTTTTGAATAGAAACACTGATTTTTTTGCTTTCTATTTTTTTTTCTAATTTCTTTTCCGATTGGGTTTTTTTGCTTCTGGCCTTTTTTCTTCTTCTTCTAGTTGGGTTTTTTTTTTTCCTTTCTCTGATTGGGAGTTTGATGTTCTACAGAAAGACAATGATTTTGTTGGGTTTCTAGCTTCTTTGAACTGGGTGTTGTTTTATTCTGAATGGGTTTCTGATTCACAGCTTGTTTTCAGTTTTTCTTTTTTCTTTTCTAGCTTTTCTTCAGTTAGGGTTTTGACTTCTAGTTTCATTTCTAACTGGTTTTAATTGTTCTACCAGACTAGGAAAGAAAGACATATATTTTTTTTCATCTCTCTCTCTCTCTCTCTCTCTCTCTCTCTCTCTCTCTCTCTCTCTTTTCTTTTTTTCTTTTCATTTTCTAGCTCCTCTTCAGTTGGGGGTTTTTTTTTTCTTCCACTTTCTCTTCTTACTGGGTTGGTTCTGATACAGTATGATGTTTATGGGAATCTGTTCGGACTCTTGGCCGCTCATCCGGTGGCGCCGCTGGTGTCACTCCACCACCTCGACGTCGTGGAGCCCATCTTCCCCAATGTCAGCCGCGTAGATGCTCTCCGTCGCCTATTTGTCCCAATTCAGCTCGATTCGGCCGGGATCATGCAGCAATCGATCTGCTACGACAAGGCGAAGAGATGGACCGTCTCCGTTTCTTGGGGTTTCGCCGTTCAGATTTTCCGGGGACTCTTCTCTCCCAGAGAGATGGAAATGCCTTCAAGAACCTTCCTCAACTGGTACAGAAGAGCAGATTATACTGCATATGCATTCAATACCCGGCCCGTTAGTCGGAATCCTTGCCAGAAACCGTTCGTCTTCTACTTTTCGACAGCTAGATCTGATCCTAACAAGAAGCAGATGACCACCGATTACGTTCGTCATCGGGTCCAAATGCCCGCTTGCCGATGGAAGATGGCGGATCCTTCCGCCATTGACAATGTGGAGGTTTACAAGAGACCAGACCCGCTTCTATGGAACAAGGCAAGCCATTCCATACTCTCTAGTTTCTTCTGAATTATTTGGGAAATCTACATTTGGCACAATGCCCCATGATCCAGGCCGTTCATCAGGTGGGCCGCTGTGATCGTAGATACATCTGGAAATCACATTGATTGGATAAGCACAGCCATTCAATTAGTGGACCTTTTTGCATTCGACGGAGGGATCTTGTGAGAAATGACATGTGAACTCCCACATGCGTCCCTTTCTGTCTCTCTCTCTCTCTCCAAGGGATCTCATGATTGTAGGAACGTGGACCACACCATGAAAATTACCTGTATGAAAAATCAAGCTGTAATCGAGTAAAGGACATCAGCTGCTATTTGATTCGGATGGTGTGGCTGACCGATGAGTGGACCACAGCGTCATTGGCTCCTCAGGTCATCATCATGGCGTGGCCCACCTTTCACACAGTTCCGATGTTGTACTGGTGACGTGGCTGTATGTGAAAGTTCACGTACGTCAGGTGCGCTCCAGTTGTACCGGGCAGATGTGCGACGCGGTTTGCATACCGACGCTGCGTCCTACCCCGCCTGTCTCTACCCACGAACGGGCAGTTCTATGCCGTCCATCTCTTTTCCACACGGTGACTCTTGCATGCTTTGGGCTTTTAATATAACCAAGATTATTTGGTGTGGCCCATTTGAGCGTTGGATCTGCCTCATTTTTGTGCACGTACCTTGAAATGATTTGAGAGAAGGAATGGACGGCGTAGATAAACAGATGAATCACGGTGGGCCCGCCCAGAAAACTGCCCGTTCGTGGCTAGAGACGGGCGGGGTAGTACGCAATCCGCGTCCGCTTTGGACGGTGTTATGTGGGCCCTACGATGTATGTGTTTTATCTACGCCGTCCATCCGTTTTGCCAGCTCATTTAGATCTAAGGTGGACCCACACCAAGGAAACTGTGGTGATTGAACGTCCACCGTTCAAAACTTCTTGGGGAACACACTAGTTTTGGATCAACTGATAATTGTGTCTTCCCTTCGTCCAGGCCTGTACCTAATCAAAAGATTGGATGGCAAACAAACATTAGTGGGCCCTAAGAAGTTTTTAACGGTAGGCGTTCAATCACTACTCTTTTACTCCGTGTGGTCCGCGTGAGATTTGGATCTGCCTCATTTAATGATCCAAAATGGATGGACGGCGTGGATAAAACACGTACAACCCGGTGGGCACCGTCCAGTCGCTACTCGCAGTGTCGGTGTGGAATCCGTGTTTGCAGATGTGGATTCCACGCGATGCATTCAGTACATCCAACCCGTCCATCATATGCGTTCATGCTAGCCTCAGGAATTTAAAAAAAAGAAAAAAAAGAAAAAAAAAGCCAAATCCAATTATCAGGTGGGTCACAGAACAGAGAACAAGATGGGAGGGACGTCCACCG
Organism: Magnolia sinica; assembly: GCF_029962835.1. Taxonomy (NCBI): domain Eukaryota; kingdom Viridiplantae; phylum Streptophyta; class Magnoliopsida; order Magnoliales; family Magnoliaceae; genus Magnolia; species Magnolia sinica. The sequence goes on from NC_080578.1 coordinate 93,050,029, forward strand.
TCAATCCATACAATATTAAGGGTCTGAAGGGCTTGAATTGCAAGATAAAATACCCTGTGGGCCCTCTATTCAAATCAACGGTAGGATTCCATAGTCAACTCGTTCCCTGTGGTGTGGCCCACCCGACTTTCTGATCACGCCTATTTTCGTGCCTCGGGTTTAACTTGAGGTCAAACATCTTGGACCTCATGAATGCATCACGTGGGTCCCACTTCCATCGGGCACCAAAGCAGTGCACCGTCACATGCATGGCTTGTTGTGTACAGTTCTCTTTTTCGACACTCCATTTGTAGCTGACCCACCGATCAGATAATCGTGGCCATCCAATCTGTGTGATTCTTCTACTACAGTCAATCTACGTCAGGACCTATCTGACCAACGGTCCGGACCATGGATGCTGCCGATAAACACTGGATAGCTATTCTCACAGTGGTTTTTTGTGATGTCTTTTCAGTCTCCGCGAAGAAATTGCTGCAGGATATTGCCATCTAAGAAAAACAAGACCATGATGATTGATGTAGGTGTATGTAGGGAAGGTGAGATTAGTGAAATGTAAAAAAAAAGCTCCTTTGTACTCTTCCATTCCTTGTTCTTTAATTGTTTTTCTCACCCCTCCCTTTTCCACCTTTTTCTACAAAGCATTAAAGCGTCCACGTTCAGCTAGCGATGATTTCAATTTTTATACAAGTGGCAAAATGTGGGACATTATGTCCAATCAAATGGGCCCCACTAGAGAATCATATCCCAACCATCCAATTGGAGGTCGTGAGAGATTGATAAATGGGACCCATAAATTTTGATGGACTGGATTTGGGTTATTATGGATGGAATCGATTCTCTCTCATCTCTTTCTTATCTTATATTTCCTCTTTGATTTTTGCATACGGAAGGAGTAAAAGCGATTACGCATTTTTGCATAAAATAACTTAATTGGTCCTGTTTTGGCGTTTTATGGAGCAAACCTCAAGAGCTTATGTAAGCATATCTGTTTTCTTTTGGTAATTAGAAGTTGTGATTGTCGTTATGTATTTATAATCTTGCATACGTGGTGGTGATCGCGTCCATTCATCAGATTGGGTTGGGTTCAATACGAAGATTGCCGTCCAAATCAGACTGGCCCACTTATCAGGTAGGCCACATGGATAGATGGGCGGTTATCACGAATATCTTCATTATCATCTAAGCCTTATCGATATGACCAATGTGGTTGTATGCTTACAAAGACCGGAGTGAACTTTTGGGCTGGTGCCTGTCTACAGCTTATCGATATGACCGATGTGGTTATATGCTTACAAAGACCGGAGTGAACTTTTGGGCTAGTGCCTGTCTACATTTAGGGCCAGGAAATGAACGGATGTTATCTCAAACGGGTGTGCCACGTCGTCAAGGAAAGCTGCAAATATCTAATGTAATCGGCAATTTTAGGTTACTTTAGAAAGCGGGGTTCGTTGTCTTTGTGGAATAAGCTTCCTCACTGAGGCAAACAGCTGTGTAAGCTATTCACGAACGCGGATTCCCTGTGCCCCTAAGCCACTGGAAGTTGCTGTCGTCAGGAAGCTATGTGGGGTCCACAAAGATGCCCGTGAGAAATCCAGTCCGTTAATCAGTTTTGCAAGACCACAATTATAAAGTAGTCGAAAAGTCGGAAGGAATGCATCATGGCTATGCCTGGACGGAAATCGATCCAGGCAGGGGCTCTGTGGGGCCATGGTCATGGATGGGGGTTTTATCGACGCATGTGGGGCCATCGTCATGTATGGGTTTTATCCATGCCGTTCATCTATTTTTATTAGAATATTTGAGGATATAAGCCAAAAACGAACCACATCTAAGGCTCGAGTGCACCAAAATGAAGTAAGGTGTACCGGAAGTAGCAGTGATGATGACACTGTTGGACAGGTCGGTTTGTTTTAAATTATGCCGTGCGAATTGATACAGCAGCTGGATCTAAAACGATCAACTTTGACCCAAGTTACCGATCAACTTTGACCCGACAAAATAAATAGGTGCGTGTGATATTGCGTCACACGCTCTGTGGGGCCCACCATGTGTAAGTGTTGTTGGAAATTATACAGATTAATGTATTTCTGTATAATGTGGAAACCGAAAATTACAAAATAATCAGAAATCAGGACAGGCTGAAGCACGTCTGAAACGCTATCCTTAAAATGTTATTTGCCCCTACTCAAGTGAATTGAGCATGCTGATAGGTTACAGGCAAACAGCTTCTAGGATACGACGAGCCTGAAGTGGGTCTGCGTTCAGCAAACACGAAGGCCCACCAAATAGAACTTAATTATACACTTTCTGGAAGTATTACAGTATAAAAGAAAAAATCCCAAGAGAAGAAGAAAAGAAGAGAAAAAGTAGTTTCGACTTCTGCACAGGTCAGTTCAAATCTTCAGCCACTGGTTCAGTTGAACCGTCCTAGACCACACCGCTGGTCTGTTCTTCAAGCTAAGGTTTAAGCCTTTTTACGTTGTTGGAAACACTAGAATATATGAGTGGAGAGAGGCTGACTGTCTTAGTTCGTATGAGTTTGCTGGAGTGAGTTGAGATGGATTGGAAACCCATCCAAGTCCTCCTTTTATAGGCTATGGTGGCTAGGGGGTTATGGTCCAGAGACTTAAATTCCATTAAGTCATTTCTGGCTGTTGGAAAACTAGCCGTTTTATGGCCATTTTCTTACTGTTATGCATGAGCCATTAAGCTGCTGCATGCTGACTGTTGTGAGACAACAGCTAGCCGTTTCCTAGTTGTTGGGCTAGCCATGCAGCAGTTACAACTGGACCCTGCACTAATGGCTTAGCTGTTATAGTTTCTGCTGCAACAGCTCTTTTCAGTCCCTCTATTTATACTAAGAGATTTCTCTCCCAGTCCTTTAGTCTCTCTGCTAATCAGCCATCCGCCATAGCCACTTAGTCGCACCGTGACTCGCACACGTCTCGCTCCGGTTCGCTCAAGGTCGCGAAGGAGCAACCCTCTGCGACACGATGCGGACGTCTCTCTGCTAACCAGCCACCCGCCATAGCCACTTAATCGCACCGCGACTCGCACACGTCTCGCTCCGGTTCGCTCAAGGTCACGAAGGAGTGACCCTCTGCGACACGATGCTAACGTGCGAAGTGCAAAGTGTGCCACTAGCGCCTCTATAGCCACACTACCTCACATGCCCACGCCCTCGCACCGAGCCTGAGACCGAGACCGAGACCGAGACAGACCGAGTCTAAGTCCAAGACCGAGACCGAGACCGAGACCGAGCCCGAGCCCGTGCCCGTGCCTGTGCCCGAGCGTGAGCGCGCACGCGGGTGTTCCAGTGCTATGCAATGGAACATGCAAGGTCCATAGTCCACGGACTAGGTAGGTAAATATTATAATACTCCACATCCTTTATATAAACTACAGTTTTTTCTCTTCTCTTTTCCATGTGGGACTTCCCAAAAATTCAAAGAAAAGTATTTTTCAAAACAACTTTTTATATTATATATTATTTTATTAAAATCAATATTTTTTACAACAATCCCCCTCTTAATTTTATAAAATTATTTTCTCGGTTAAACAATACTGCCAGAATAATCAGCTTATGTGCATAAAGAAAGATATCTTTCGATTTTAATCTTTCTTTAGTGTAAGTATTTCAAAACTCTGTCGAAATGACTGGTAGCCGTAGCTTTGAACCAGTTATTCCTATATAACAGAATTGGAAATACCACACACATATTCGCTATGTGTTTGTTAGAATTCCTACAATCTTGCTCAGCACAATTAATGGCCATGTGCTTATCCTAATTCGTGAACGATCCCGAGAGAAAACTTCTAACTCTCATGAGAGACAGCACCATCTCTACGTTCATATAGGTTAAATCCTTCTAGTGTCTCCATTACTATAAGATACTTGTCCTTATAGACTGGATTTCATTAAGAGTTCTAAGACTCAACCCTCTATTGTAACGCTCAGCACTTATCTATTATGAATGAGGTTTTATAATTTAGTGCTGAAAACTTTCCATATATTAGTGACTTGTTCTTACCCATTAAATTCAAAATTAGAGATTTTTTGACTTTAGGTTGGGTTACCATCACTGGTGAAACTTTGGTTAAAGAGTTTAAACCCAGCCCTCTAAATGTAGCCTTTACTACCTCTCTCGGTAGAGGTTTAGTGAAAGGATCTGCCAGGTTATTGCTTGATTTCATATAAGAAATAGTAATGATTCCATCTCGAATCAATTGTCTGACATAATCATGTTGAAGACTAATATGCCTAGACTTACCGTTATAAGTGCCGCTATAGACTCTAGCTAATGTGGCTTCACTATAACAATGTAGTGACACAGCCGATTTAGGCTTTACACAGAAAGGAATTTCTAATAGAAGATCCCTTAGCCACTCAGCCTCTTTGCTTGTTGTAGCCATGGCTATAAATTCAGACTCCATAGTCGAATGCGTTATGCAAGTCTTTTTCTTGAATCCCTAAGATACAGCTGCACTTCCTAGGGTGAATATCCACCCTGTAGTAGACTTGTTGTCCCCTGCACTCGATATCTAGTTTGCATCGGTATATCCTTCCAATACGGTAGGAAACTCTGAATAAAATAGTCTTAAGTCTTTGGTTGCTTTTAAGTAACCAAGGACTTTACTTATTGCATTCCAGTGTTCAGAACTGGGGTTACTAGTAAACCTACTAAGTTTACTTACAGCATATACGATATCAGGTCTAGTGCATTGCATAACATATATAAGACTCCCTATAACACTCGCATATTCTAATTGTGCAACTATTCTTCCAGTATTTTCTTTTAGTTTGATACTTGGATCAAATGGGGTTTTTGCTTCTTTTATATTTAGATGGTTAAACTTGTTTAATATCTTTTCAATATAATGAGATTGACACAAAGCATAACCCTCACAATATTTTTTAACTTTAATACCAAGAATGGTATCAACTTGTCCAAGATCATTCATTTTAAATACGGAAGATAGAAACCTCTTTGTTTCAGTCACACCTTCCATTTTATTACTTATTATTAACATGTCATCAACATACAAACAAATAATAACGATTTAACTACCATCTACTTTAGAATATATGCATTTATCAGCTACATTATGCATGAAACCATAAGATAGTATTTTGAAATCAAACTTCTCATGCCATTGTTTTGGTGCTTGTTTTAATCCATACAATGATTTGACTAATCTACATACTTTGTTTTCATTTCATGGTAGAACGAATCCTTCAGGTTGTTCCATATATACCTCCTCGATGAGGTCACTATTCAGGAATGTGGTCTTTACATCCATTTGGTGGATGTGAAGATGATGTATGGAAGTTAAAACAAGTAATATCCTAATGGATGTTATCCTAGCTACAGGAGAGTATGTATCAAAGTAATCTATCCATTCTTTTTGTCTAAAATCCTTAGCTACTAGTCAAGCTTTAAAGGTTTGGATAATTACATTAGTGTGATATTTCTTCCTAAATACTCACTTACAACCTATGAGTCTAGAACCTTGAGGTAAGTTAACTAGTTCCCATGTTTGATTTAATAGTATAGATTCCATTTCATCGTTTATAGCTTCTTTCAAGAAAGCTGAGTCTCTAGAGGATATGGCCTCTTTATATGTTTTAGGATCATCTTCTATAGTCATTACTATAGGTATTTTGCTTATAACATTTTCTTTATCTCCTTCTACAAGATGGAAAATGACACGTTGTGAGTATATATAGTCATCTCCTAGACTCTTTTCTATTCTTGTCATTTGACTCCTACGAGGCTTAATAGGAGCTTCCACTATCTGTGGAGCTGTGCTTTCTGGTTCTCTATTAGGAGTTTGAATTTCATTATCCTTTGACTCCAAGGATAGTGAGTTCTCAAAGAACTCAACATTTCTTGATTCTATTATTATATTAGACTCTATGTCTAGAAGCTTATAAGCTTTTACTATTTTGTGCATACCCTACGAAGGCGCACTTAATAGCTCTTGGTCCTAACTTAGTTCTTTTTAGATCAGGGGTTCTGCAATATGCAAGACACCCCTACACTTTTAGATATCCTAGGTTAGGTTTTCTACCTCTCCATATTTCATATGGAGATATTTTATATTTTTTAGACGGAATTCTATTTATTATATGGTATGCTGCAAGCAGTGCCTCTCCCCATACACTTAGTGGCAACTTTGCTCTTATCAGCAATGAGTTGACCATTTCTACTAATGTTCTATTCTTCCTTTCAGCTATTCCATTTTGTTGAGGTATGTATGGCGCTGTACATTGATGTATCAATACATGATTTTCACAGAAGTTATCGAATTCATTGGAGAAGTATTCTCCTCCTCCATCGATACGGAAAATTTTCATTTTCTTATTCAGTTGATTCTCTACTTCTGCTTTATATATTTTAAACATGTTTAATGCTTCATTTTTGCTCTTTAATAGGTACACATACACATACCTAGAGCAATCATCTATAAAGGTTATGAACTACCATTTACCTCCATGAGTAAGAATGTCGTTTCACTCACAGATATCACTGTGCACAAGATCCAATACTTGAGACGATCTTTCAACATTTGGAAAAGGTTTCTTTATCATTTTAGATCTTATGCACACTTCACATTTTTCGGTTTTATTATCTGTGTATGAGATTAAACCATTCTTAGCTATGAACTTCAAGGTGCTATACCCTATATGTGCTAGTCTATCATGCTACAATCCAGCGCATTCAACCATATACGTAGAAGTACTACTTTCATTCAGAGAAAACTTAATCATTCCGTTACAAGCATATCCCTTTCCGACAAAATTTTCATTTTTGGACAGAATCAGTTTACCTGACTTATACACCACCCATATGCCTGGTTTTCCCAGAAGATCCTCAGAAACTAAATTTTGTCTCATGTCTGGGACGTACAGTTCATTACTTAGAATCACTTTCTTTCCAGAGGTGAATATCAGTTCGACAGTTTCTTTGCCGATGACCTTCGATCGGACTTCATTACCCATTTGGACTTCTTGACCATCGGTCAATTCCTTATAGGTTTTGAAGGCTGATTTGTCGTAGCACACATGTACAGTAGCAGCAGTATCATACCACCAATCTGAAACTTTACCTTGGATGGTATTCACATCGGTGATCATAGCCACGATATTGCCTTCTTCTACTGCACTTGCCTCTTTTTTAGATTTGCGATAGCGGCATACTCGAGCATAGTGCCCAGTTTTTTCACAGACATGGCATGGGCCCTTGAACTTTCCGTTCTTCTTTTGGGTGTTCTTTTTGAATTTCTCTTTA